>NW_028277166.1:12258750-12567500 GCF_051122295.1 Plectrocnemia conspersa | reverse complement strand
GACAGAAAAATAGTCTAGGCGCTGTAGCTGGCGCCTGAGATTTGACGTGCTTTGAATTAATTATATCTAACCAACTAAAAACAGAGACGAGATAATTTTAGCGTATTCTAATAATCTAGTGTTAATTTTGTTTACTCCTCGTAAATCACTATATTCAGCAAATAAATTCACACCTAGATAGCGACGATATAAACATCATACTGGCGAAAAAAGGGCCGCGTCTCTGAGGTCGTTCGCTCTGTGAGGCTCCGATTTGATTTTCTTGAAAATAGTACAAAGGAACAAAGGGGGGAGGTCGGCGGCCGAAACCGGTCTATTGCCGGCACTGTCCGGACACCTCTTTCAAGATGACCTGCATGAGAAGCCACCATCATGGCTGGCTGATGCTGCCGGATAGCTTCGACCGACGGACAAAAACACAAAAACGAAGAAGGACGAGCCGGCTGCACGAAATATGTAGGTTTTTATGTAAATTGGCACGTCAAACCGAAACCGGTGAACGACCGGCTTTAAAAGGTGCAGCTCGATGCAGCACGCGGATGCATATAAAAATGCCGGCACGACCGGACAATGGTCGGACCCCATCTTCACATACACACACGCTAGATGCAATAATGTTAATTTTATAATCCGACGAATATGGACAACCCCGGTGCGTTTGAAACAAAGAAGCACCATAATTGACAGACGAGTCCGGCGAACAAAGACCAAAGAGTGACGATTTTGACTAATAATCAGATTTGTGTAAATAGCATCGTTTAATTTAATAAGAGCAGCCTAGTAAATGGATAAACGATGTGTTAAATTGATATGCAGTCAATAGTGCTTTGCGTGGTCCCTTCTCTTAAATATAATAATAACAAATATGTTTTCCACAAAAGCAATCCGGTTTTGATAATTTACTATTTTTTATGAGCACAAATATAAAACGAGTTAAAGTTGCCCAGCTCACTGTCGGCATCCATTACATATGCAATGAACGTCATCGTTTGTTATCGACTGTTATTTCAATCAAAACATGTAAAAATTTCAACGCACGGCAAAAAATAACACATTCATTGCAACCACAGCAATTAATCAATGCTCGTTTAAAACACACTTTTAGGATTAAATTACGACTACTTTACATTTGATTTCAACAAACTACTTTTTATTTTTCCGAGAAAGAGCCAAAACAAACAAATTTGGACAGTTTTTACAGGATAAATAAAAAAATAACAGAAATAGTTCGGCATCCCGGTTGAACGTTCTCGATGAATGTAGAGAAATAGATGTTCACCAAATCCTAAATAAACATAAAATATTTATAGGGCTACTAAACAAGATTAAATAATAATATCGCTGAAACTGAACGACCTAGACATAAAATAACACTCGGGGGACAACTAAACAAGGATATCAAAACAAAATTAGCACAAAGTGCATCTGATGCCATTTACTTCAACACAAACAAGTTTATCTTCGAATTATTTATAAATGTCCCAATAACGGATTTATATATAATAAAAATAAACATTGAATCAATTTAACATAAAAAACGATTTTTCTCTATTATATATCTCCCCTCATCCTTGACCTGCCAGTCATTGGGTTTCCTCGTTTCCGATCATCTCAAAACCATCGATCATCTATACGGGCGATGTGTCATACGAGTTGAATAAATAGGCTCAGTGCGATTTTTTCGGTCCAAAAGATTCTTAGCGTCTCCTTCCATATCAAATTTGAGTCTATCACACACCATCGATAAATCAGCATCTTCTCGCATCGAGCACCTCAATCACGTCCACGTCAAAAATACGTTTCTTTCTCATATTCCTACTAAAATGTATATTATACATGTATACACGACGAACGATCGTCATGGCGAGTGAGTGATTCATAATCATAACAATCATAACAGGAACGAGCGATTAGTCACATGCGCGCCGACGAAAAAATCGTCTGTTTCCATCGTCCATATTCCACGAAACGATCCGGTTTTATTAATCAGGACCCGGAGCCGTTCAGAGCCGAGCGGAGCGCTAGGAATGTGGCCATCCTCCGCCTGCGTCATGTACCTGTCCGTAGTTGCGGGGAGGACATTCCGCTCTTTTATTGACCCCCTACCAAACACGCGGAGGCCAAAGGAATACCGGGTCGATATAGGCGGCCGAGTCGGATTCTGTTACGACGTTCATGCTCCGTAGATCTTCTTTACTATGGTCGTTCGCAAGAAAACGTGCCTTTGAGAATTTTCGCGCAAACTAGTGCTGCTAACGTGCCTAGCTAGCGGAGCAGAACAAACTTTCCAACTTCATAAACGGACATAATCCACGATATATTTCAACGTTTCGAAACCACTGTTTTTATTTTATAACTACAAATTTAATATTCGATTTATGAATTCCTACTAAAAACTAATCCAATCGTATGGATCGTTGTAAAAAATCCTGAATATAAACATTAGTTTAATTACATTGGACATGATTGATTTAAAAACGCTGAACGTTGAAAATTAATTAGCACAAATTAGTATAATCGTCGCGTTGATTTACTCAACGCCTTAGTAACTTGACAAGTACAAACTACAAACGCAGAACGTATTCCAAAAGTTATTTTGCGTGTTTGGAAACAGTTTGTGTCAAAGTTGTTTCTCTGGTGATGATAAAACTTGCGATGACCGTCTATTTGAAATATATAAATAATACCAGGATGATATCTGTGCATATAATAATTAAACTATTTTAATATATATTTTTTCGGTCCGGATATATAATTTAAAATTAATGTATCGTCATTATTTTATAACCTATATCAGTAGCAGTACCGAGTTTAATAACTGATAAGCTATATAAATACGACACTATGTCTCACAAAAAATGGAGTATAGCATCATATTTTAATATTTAAATACGCCTGAAACGAATAAAAGCCATAAACACTTATAATAAGAAAAGTCTGTCTCAGACCGATCAGATTATATATATTTATATATATTTTTCTTCTACTGCCGACGTAAAACCTTCCGCATCATATCCATCCATACGGTATCCGAAGATTGGGATTGACAATTTGCGCAAATGACACAAACAGCCGTGTCTTTCGTTCCGTTCATTCAGAATGTTATAATCGTATATACAGTCAGTCAATGGTTTACTGTGACGGCAAAGAGGCAAAGTACGTCCATTTGTGGTCGATCCATCCGAAATAAATTAACGGTCAATATTAGCGCGCGAATACAGTGCTTGTCAAAATTTATCAGCGAGGCGATACGCAATGAACAATCGCGAAAAGGGTCAGGGACCTACGTGCGGTGTGCGTAGGGACCGGAGAGAGCGTTGGGGTTCTACCCCAAACGCACACACCCTCCTCCAGACATCGATCCAGACGCCCGGAACGAAACAGGGGAGGACCGAGAGTGCTGAAATGACGCTTTCGCCGGGAGCGAGCGCGCGCGCAAAATCGAGCGCCGCTCGGAAAACGTGGCCCGGGTGAGTTTTCCCCGCGCGATGTGGCCCTGTTTTGTTGCTTTCAGCTTTCGACCTGCCTCCGGCGGTGGCTCTCCGCATGTGTACTTTGTATGAGTTGCTTCCTGTTTTTTAAACTCTTAAATTTTAAATCGTCCACCCGGCGTGCTAGGCCAGAACGACGCTGCTCGCTCAACGTACTATTTAAAGTTTTACCGTCAACGAAACAACCAAAAAAAACTACGTTCACCGCACAGGAAACCATACAATAAAGATATAATCAAACATTCGCCCCGGTACATTTTTACAACAAGGCACAAGCATAAGAACTCTAATTATTACTATTCAAGATGTATCTTCGTATTACCATAAATTTCATTACAACGAATTGAATCGACAACGTTGTCGATATTATATTAATATAAGTTTTTCCCACTAAAACTCTAGCGATATGTTTTTTTCTTTAGAAATCCTGCTACGCAATTAAAATAATTATTTAAGTTCATACAACGAAAGTCTTTAAAACGATAAAAACACAATAACGTATAAAAGAAACGCTACCAATTAGGGCCTATACGCACTGTCGGCTAGCCGCCAGCGACTAGCGGCCGCCGGCCCAAAAACGCAGGTAGCTAGGCTAGGCGGCTAAGCCGAGCGACTCGAGGTCGGGTAGTACATTCGCGAAGAAATTGCAATATTAATTTTAAAGAGAAAAAAATAATATTTTAATTTCAATATAATATTCAATTTACCCGTATGAAACGCTATTTGTTTCCCAAATGCAATTATAAATGTATCTGTATTATGTTAATAAAATTAATTTAAACCGAGAAGCAAGAAATAATATAAAATAATTATACATATTATTTCACAATATTTTTTTTTCGTTATCAATATTCATATAAAATTATTGTAAACAATTCGGGATTCAATTTCTACGATGAGCTTTTCTGTGTCGAAACCATTTTGTGTGAATGATGTATAAGTTGCCTCGAAAGTCGCTCCTCGTGCGAATGCACTCATCTAAACCCATGCTTTTATAGGTTGCCGCGACAGGCAAGTCGCCTGTGCATCACCTCTGCACAGGATCGCGCCTGACGCTCCGGCGACTCGGCGCCTGCGTGCGTATGCACCCATTTAAAACCATATAAAGTACAGTCGCCGGGCGGCTAGTCGCCGGCGGCTAGCCGACAGTGCGTATGGGCCCTTATTATCTAGTTGAGCTTTTTAATTCCCCGAATCCAAGTCAAGTGCCAAACCCTCAAGATTGGTAGACATATTATGCTGCTGAGGAATTTAGAGCAACCGAAAATTTGCTATAGAACACGATTGTTGTGAAGGTATTATACACATACGTAATAACGACAACTCCTTATCGATTTGATTTTTCGATTCAATCCATAATTCTTTATTGTATCAAATCAATGTATAAGTCAATGATAGAAATTAAGAATAACGCTCTTCTTAATCGCGATTTTATATACTAATGTTACGAGCGGAGCATTTAAAAAATATTTTGCGTACAGACAAATTGAAATACTGACATAGAAACAAATACAACTAGTAGCAAAACATACAAAAGCTAGTACAGCGGTACCTCAGTTTTCGTCGATAATACGTCCGAAAAGAATCGTTGAAATCCGAAACCGACGAAAACCGAGACAATTATTTGTATGTATGTATTAAAATTACGAGGCATGTAATTGAAGTGGCAACGCAAGCGCGTGGGCCACGTACGCCGACGAAATCTGATGCAACCGACGAAAACCGAGACAATTTTTTCGTGGAAAAAATCGACGAAAACCGAAACCGAGGTACAATGTATGTATGCATGCTTCCTGATATTTGCATTCATTACTTAGCAAACATCTTTAACTTTTGTATATTTCACAATCATTTGGAAAACCGCTAAAATTCATCCGATAAAAAAACCCAATCCCGATTAGTTTATTACAGCTATTTAGTAAAATATTTGAAAAAATGAATCCTTTTGCGTTTAAAGTAATCTTTGGGGAATAAAATTATAAACGAACAGTTTGGTTTCCGCTAAAATCACTCAACACATCGACTTAATAATTTGACGGAGCATATGTGCGTTAATTTTAATATATAAAAAAAGAGTCTCTTAATGTTAAGATATAGAAAAAGCTTTCGAAACAGTATGGCATGACGGTTCGATTCATAAACTATACTAATACAAAACTCCTGACTATCTGCTACGCTTAATACGCTCAGTTTCAATAAATAATGAACACTCGATACTGCGCAAAATTCCAACTGGAGTTCCACAGGGAAGTTGCTCGGGCCGTTTCTCTTTATCTTATATACGAACGATATCCCAACAAAAAAAATATGCTTTTATCAATGTACGCTGACGATACAGTAATTATAACTAGTTCTTACGGTCTTAAACCAATCGTGAAAAATTTACAAAAATCTTTTGAAATCTTAAATAAATATTTTGAGATGTGAAAACTTATAACCAACCGAATTAAAACAGAAGCAATACTTTTCACAAAACGTAGACAAAATATGTCTCCACCTCTCCTAAATGAAGCGGGCAGTATCTTAAAATGGAAAACAAGCGTTAAATACCTAGGATTAAATTGAATAAGCATATTTTGGAACGTTGCTCTAAAGGGCTTGCCGCCAGTCGACCCTTAAACCGATATTTAATAGAAAATCTATGAACAATTAATTAAACCCATTTTAACATATACCTATCCGGTGTGGAGTAACACCAGTAAATACTATTTTTTTTCTACATTACAAGTTATTCAAAATAATGCTATTAAAATAATATAGAATACACATTTTTGAAACAATCTTAAAAAATGCATATTAGCCTTCAAATACAAACAATTAAAGAACACTTTCATTTTCATACCAAAAAATATTTTGCGAAACCACACTAACACACTAATCTCGTGTATCGGTGACTACTATAAAAACAACATTAAATTTAAATACAAGCACAAAAAGCCAATGCATATATGTATTGCTTTAGAAGCTAAAGCAGCATATTAATGGTTCCGAATCTTCAGGAAAATGTAATAAAATTATCACTTAATTCATTGTTTTTTTTTATTTTTTATACCTTCCTTTTTCTTTCGCTAAAATTGTAATAGGTTTTTCAACTTTTACCTTAAATTATAACCACCAACGTTTTATTTGATATTTTTTAATCAAATTGTAACTAATACGAATTGTAAACATGAAAATGGTTATAAACCAGTAACATGTATAAGTATATATAATTATTATGTTTGTAAAATTATTTATATATTATTTCAAGCAGATTTAATTTCCAATTTGTCTGGTCTAAATTACATTACATACATATGTCACAAGGATAGACATTCAATTTACAGTAATTGAGTTGAGGGACGAATGCTTCTCTCATTGTTAATTTTGTAACACAATGTCGCGATCAGAGACGATATAACTGGGAACAAAGCGCGAACGAAAGATAACGGTTAAAAAGACCAACTTTCCCTGTATTGATTTTGATACGACGTATCTGTATAGAGTAGAGTCTCCAATTCGAGTACTCGATACTCGAGTATTTTTGTCTATTTTTCAAGTACTTGATAATCGAGTATTTTGAAAATTACTCGATTAATACTCGAAATTAAAAAATTTTGAAATATTTCAGAAACAAAAATAACTTTAACTCGGTCCGGTAAAGGTTAGCGTCTTGCTTTTATTTGGCGTTTATGCCCGAAGTCCCGAGTTAGAGCGGTTACTATCAGGTATAATTTTTTCATAGTTCCATAGTTGCATAGTTCCGGTCGTCGGCTATGTTAGTGGGTACGACGGAGAAATTTCTTGTGTTTTCTGTTCGACAGTCCCGACTTATCTAATTCATGGCAATGAACAATATGAAATATCAACAAAAAAAGCGAACAGATATAAATTAGAAGCCTTATCCAACGCGTTAATGACAATAAGACCAACATCAACAGCAACGGAAAGGGTTTTTTCCATAACGGGAATAATAACACCAAAGGTTAGCAGTAATATTAAATTCGAGACACTTTTTGCATTATTGTTTTTAAAAAGTATGTTCGTGAAGTTAAAATAATTGTAAAAATTACCATACTAAGTATTTTATTTATTTATTTATATGTGCACGAATTTGAATAATAGCTATTTTGGTACGTTTGGTAAATACTCGAAAGTACTCGAGTACTCGAGTATTTTAAAATTTTAATATTAGATACTCGAGTAGTTGATGGTTCGAGTAATTGGAGACTCTAGTATAGAGGTACCTAAATAATGAACATTGATGAAGATATACTTAAAGTAATTCGTCCGCTTTGCAAAATCCGCCTAAGCCCGCTAGACTATTCAAAGAACGCGATCACCGTGAAATTAGCCGACAAGAAATCGTCGATACCAGGCTCGAGAAATCATTCCACACCGCAACCGAGTCGTGGGATCATCGTTTAAAACTCGATAAATTAGCATATTTGAATCGCGGCTTTCGAATCAAATCATGCTCGTTTAAAAGCAACTTGTAAAGTACCGTCCAAGGTTCCCGGCGAATTTTCCGACCGCGGGGCGCTAATGTACATATATTTGCGCCTAGCCTAGGCCGAGCAAACATCGAACGCGATCGCGCCGCATATGCCGGCAGTTAGGAGATCGACTTTCCCATAGATTCGATTCGTCAATAGGTCACACCCTGGCACGGATGGCCGCCGAAGAGATCAATTAACACAGGGGTCCGCCGCTTCTTCGCCGACGACGATACGATCACGGGGTCCAATGCTCCCACGGTGCGACGTACTTGCAGTTCGTTGATACGCCGCGATGCACGGGAGGAAGCGAACGTCACGACACACATACACGCAGCGATGTGATAGGACAACTATGGAAGGTTTCACGGTGTACAGGCAGGCACGGTAGCGATGGTTTTATGCGTTTCGTATTATGAGCTATGATGAAAAGTGGTGAGGTGACATGAAAAGCCCGACTACTTTGTAAACTATACAGCTGTTGGTAGAATGAAGGAGTGAAGTATTAGTACAACCCAAATACGAGTATTTATCTATGAGCTACATTCGCAGTGGCTGCCCTAACATATAATCTAGCTTCCAGAATATCGATCATAACGAAGGTAGAGTATATGTCATGGTTTGTGCATGCATCAATCATTGTTAACATTTACTAAACAATAGCTTTTGCAACAGTATTGTTAATTTAAATGTTATACCGTGAAATTCTACAAAATTTCACTAGTTTGTTTTACGAGGTGTTTTACTATTCATTAACTAATGGAAATCTGTTGAACGATCTCTAGCAAACCACCAAATAAGCGAAATATATTTTCCCCTATCAAAACATCGATCGTGCTCCTGTTTCAGACCTCTGTAAACTTTCGACTTTGACTCGCCAAGAGGAAGAAAGCCATGTGTCGCCTGGGTTAACGTTCGTTTCGATCAGCTGATCGACCAGGTGAGCCGAGCGCGATGACGTGTGCTACTCCGTCATCGATTACACGAAACCGTAGTTTTTCGACGTCTTTCATACTCACAAGATGGGTGTGAACGAAATTAGTATTTTTCGCATATCAAATTATGCACATTCCACGGAAGTATGTATGTAACGATAATGAAATTAGCACTACGGACCATGCTGCTAAACGACATCCGACATAATAAATTCGCAGCGCTCGCGAAGCTAAATAAATTAAAAATCAGGTTCAAACCGGGCAGGTTACGCATTGCGCGTAATTTTCCAAAGTTGATGATACAAAAAAGAGCAATTTCGCGGCGTGATTCAAAATTAAATGGTTAAAATCATAAATGAAATATGTACATATCCTCCCATCAACTGGGCATGATCAACGGAGCAAAGCATGATTCGACGTTTCGAAATAATTGAATACAAAAAAGACAGGCAAGTTGTTAAGATAAATAAGAATATAAAGTTAACAGTTACGACGACGATGACAGTTTTAACCGAAGAACGATAATTATTACAAGTCGACCTAAATCGTATTCGAAAGATTTTTGATGAGACGCCGCCGCCGCTCTTGTCGACAGCGAAATTTTTTCGCTCTGAATATTTCCAAGAACGCCGATTCGCAGCCGTTTTTCTTTCTATCGAGTTTAATGCAACGTCATTATTATTGAGTGGAATGATCCTACATTCTTTCAGATTAATCAAGACTATTAGAGTGTGCGTAGTCGCATATTTAGAAATTATCACAGAACAGAAAATTGTTGAGTGGCGAGTGCGAATTAGACAAATAACAGCAGCACACCATTGACCGCTTAATGTTGTCGTTTAATTAACGAACTCGTCTTCTGCGGTCGTCCTAACGACCGACGTGTGCAGGGTCATCACTCTTTGCCCCTTCGGCGGCGACAATACTGTTGCGTGTTTATTATTTATTAAAAAAGGGTAGCGTCCATCAATTCGAACTACACATCGGAGCCGACGAGGTACCTCCAAGGTCGCAGGTTGCTAACCTCTGTCACGCTCGGATCTCCTCTGGCCGCAAGGTGTTCTCTTCGCGGCCAGGTATACGATCCGCAGTGTCGCCGGAAGTGGCTTCGCCGATTCTTTGCATCGTCCCCGGTGTGGGAAAGAAGTGAACAGCCAACCACCCGAAAACTCCTAGTTCTTACCGAGAAGACGCTACCTGGCCGAGAGACGTCTACCTGCGTCTACGGACGGCAGGTGGGCCAGAAGCAATACGTAAATGCGCATCGACACCAACCAAAGTTGACGACGCCTGGCGGTTTATAATATCGCGCGAGATAAGCCAGGCACTACATACAGGTTAGTAGGAACGAACGAGTTTCCGAAAACGAGTCCTTTGTTCGCGGAGGTGGAGTAGAAGAAGTCAGGCGAGTGCCTCTCGTTCTATAGCTACGATCAGCTGTCGCCGCGTCACGCAAGTGTCGGAAGATACGAACCTCGGCTAAGAAAAGCGCTGTCGAAATTCGCGACCCACTCGGTGCGAAAAGCGTTGCGAAAACGCGAAGCGACCTCCAAACGATCGCTAATGAAGTTAGCGCAGCTAATGGGAACAGAGCATGGGGGCAGCCCTGCAACAGCATTCGATCACTGAAGGCAAAATTAAATGTTGAAAGACAAATCTTAAATGTAAATCAGTGGTTATGTGTTATTATGCCAAAGTACAATAATATAATCGAAAGTGATTCTGGTGAAGAGAAAAATCATTGAAACTGCCGCTCGTTTCATAAGGTGGGAGTAGCGGAGAAGATATGATTCATTCTTGGATCTACGGTAATTCACTTCCCATCAACATACTCTCAGCTAAAAACCTTCAAGATAGCAGCGAAAACAAAATGAGCGCTTATTTTGGTCGAATCTCCTATGCCAATTGCGTCTCCTCACGTAAGCATAAAAAGAGGCATCGTCCAGACGGAAGCTACTCCGAAAGAAGTCCCAGAGCGACAAACCCGACGCGGCTAAGAGGTCTGGGGGAGGGCAGGGCGACGGTGGAGGATTGTGGATATCGATCGACGGGCGGCGCCAGTCGCGGCACAGCCTTTTCTCTCCGCGACCAACCAACACCGCGCAGCACACTACACCACATCGGGGCTTCGCGCAAATTATCCATGATCGACCATGATGACTTACGCACCCGTACAAAAGAGCCGCGCGAAAAGCAAATTAATGCGCGAAACGCATCTCAGATTGCAGAATATCCATAGTCATGTTGAATTTGCAAGTACCCAGCAGGCGCCCTGATGGAATTCAATTAGCATTTTTCAAGAGTGCAATCACTAAAACGACAAAGAAATGCCGGAGCGGTTGACGTGTAATTTATATCTGATTGAAAAACATCTGGCGGTTATGACCGATCATTTCAATCGCATTCTCATTTCATTGAGATATTCATTACGTCAGGGGTGACCAAACGCGAATTGGTATCTGCTCGGTTGCGCCCATACTTCGGGCAAATCTGTAAAATATATACTTAACGGTTCGATGATTACTGTCGATCTTGGCATATTATCCCAAAATGAGTAAAAAGTTTTTTTGAGGGCAATAAAAGCGAAAGAAAAAAATTAATTAAAAAAATATATGTATTATTTTATGTCAATTGATACACAGGTGTCGTTTTTGCAATATTTTATTTTTTCGACACGTTTGGTTCATTGAAGTTGATGTGCCAGAGGCACTTCTTGAACCTCATTCCACCAATAAAGTATTTGTAAACAAGACAGAACTGTAATATTTTTATGTCAAAAGTTGCAAAGGCTTTTGAAACTGTGTACGCGGAGGTGATGAAAAAGTCAATGCTTTTACAACAACGTATTTAAGTGAACAAGGATTTTTACTCTAATGGACATAAAACAATGTGCAGGAATCAACTGAGCCCCGAAGACAGTATTAAAATTGCACTGACATAAAAAATCAGGGTTGTAGAATCGGAGTCGTAGTATTTTAGAGTCGTAAAAAATCGACCGACTCCCAACTCCTTTTTATAATTTTATTTAACACGCGAGTGCGTTTATTTTCCGCGCTTAAAATAATCAAATCTGATTTAAGACCTTCATAAACGCTGACTTATAAGGAATTATTTTTTAAGATCTAACTCAGTTTAAATCACGGATGGAAAAGATTGAATTTAGATTTAGAATTATTAAAGATTTAAGATTAGATTTAGCGAACCTGCCAAAATAAAACTAGCGAAACAAACTTTTTTTCCTTGCGATTATAATTATTAAATTTGTTCTTTTTTTATTAAATATAAATATTTAATTTTACTTAACATATATCACGTATATAGCTGTTTTGTTCTTACTTTTTTACGTATATCATTATAATAAGTCAATAAAAAGGTGAATTAGGTAACCCTTTTTGCTTAATGATTTTTTTAAATACTTTTTTTTTATAATTAAAAAATAGAGGATATATTGTTTATTGCTATTAATTACAGGATGATCCAATTCGAGTTTGTTATATTGGCAGCACTGTAAATCAGACTGCTGTCAATAATCATGCGTGTTCAATACACTTACGAAATGGATCGCTTAAACGCCCCCGTATAACGCGTTAAAATTGTTCTACAGAAATAACAGTTCTGTACGAATTGTGTATGGAAATTTAAAAAACTACACGAAAAAGATTATGGTAAATTTTATTGTCCTACTGAGAGCAAACAATTCGCAACGTAGTGAAAAAAATTGAAGAGACTGGAAGCGTTGGAGATGGGGGTAAGGCCTGTGCATCATCGTGGCACCCGTAATATTACTGCTGTAAATGAAAGTGTGGTCGAAGACCTGGAATTGTTAATTCGTTGGCGGTCGCAGCTTTGCGCTTTTTTATGGTTCTCTTTGGCGCATTTAGTATTTGGACTTACACCTGCACCATTATAAAATTCAAAATAAAAACACAAGAACTGAAGCCAAAAGACCATGGACAACAAATAATTTAAGCAGATTGTGTTAGAGCAAATAGTAATAAGCAAAATTTCCGCATATGGGACGAGGAAAATCCTTATGTGATTCGCGAGAGACCATTACATGTTTGGTGCCCATTGTGGTCAGGCGGCGTCATTGGACCTTCTTTTATGAAAACGATGAAGGTCGGACTATAACAGTCAACATGAAAACCGATTATTTTTGGCACGAAATCGAATATACTGATGTGGAAGACAACTTGCCAAACATCGGGTGCACCGTTGGACGTTTTACGTGAACAGTTCCCAGGTCGCATTATTTCACGCTTTAGTGACGTCGACGTCGTTGAATTTTTTTTGTGGTATTTAAAAATAAGAGCACAACGAATTTTTACGCACACACAGTGAAAATGTATTTTTTCTTATACATAGTAATTCATAAATAACAAATGGTTCAGGGTTTTCAAACGTTTTTATCTCGATAAAATTTTAATATGCGAGCAATCAAAATATGTCCATGAGTTTATCGGCGTCACAGATGTTTACATTTTAAGAATGTTAATTTTCTACCAAATGATATTGACAGTAAAACAGCGATCGACGACAATGACCTCAGCCAACTCGAATCGGTATAGTTCGCCGAATTTACCGGTTCGAACGCCGAAACAAACCGCGATCGAAGAACACAAACGCACAAAGCGTCGACTGCGGCGCATTCGCATGCGCTAAAAACACAGTTTCGTAAAAATGTCCCCTAATATTATTATAAAAACTAGGCCGCCTAGTTCCGGGTGTCTCGCACGGTGTGCGAACACTTTCGATTTCTAAATATAAAAATGAACGTTATTAATAAATCGTTAAATATCACGTAAACCCGGCTGAGTAGACCGGTCGATTTTTGCATTCACAACAAACATCGCGGTAGTATGAAATAAAAGCATGGTTTGCGATTTCCACGCTTCTTCTGTATAATTTTACCTGGAGTACCGTTACACGATAATCGATCCTTACAACAGGATCCTCTGAGTGAACAAAGCAATATCGTCAATGGTATCCTCTACTTGCCAAGCAATGGTTGATAAAAAAAACTCTTCTTATAACTACATGAAACTCGATCTTAGTCGCTAATGTATTTATTTTATAGATCAAAGTAAAAAACGATTTTATTTTGGAAATATATCATATACCGAAGTATCTCGGTCGTACACATCAAAAATATAAGAGAATCGATCGATCGAGGCCGAGTGGAATCCGGCCAGGTTGAACGCGAAAAAAACGAAGGTTAAAATAACCTTTTTTAATAAAGTTCAATTGACATTAATTTACAAACGCTGATAACGATAAACGGTGACGATCTTTTTCTTTAATTTTCTCCCAATTACAGAATAATATTAATCTTATTTTGCGTACATACGCTTTTACACAACACGGCTTACATTGTATATTTGAACACGTGTATGCTACAATCGACGGTGTTGTATCGGTTACGAAAACAGTTAAAAGCGTGCAGTTCGTTTATAAACAGCGAACTCGGTTAAACAATATTTTGAGGTCGGACACAACTGAAACGGTTTATTTTTTTTACCTAAGTCAACGCTTGCGCGACTTTTCCACCACGAAACAAGGAGCAAAAAGAGCAATTAACTCAATTGATTACAGCGAAAAAGTAAGTTTTTTCTACAACCTGAGAACGACATATCGACCACAGTGCTCGCATATTTATACACGAGTAGCGTATAAACTCGATACGGATTAAGTTGATATTGGAATTCAACGTGGGTTCAATTTCTGACACGACGAATCGATCATTGTATTACATATCTGAAACGCTCGGCGAACAGTTAGTCGCGTGACATATATAAATTCGATTTTTTTTTAACATGGGTATAAAATAAATATTTACACATTTTGACAAGCGCTGTGCCGCCGAACACGTGCTCTGTTTGAATTTCTCGGAATTCAGGTACGCGAGGCAGGTAAGCGTTCACACAATGTAATTTCTACGCAAGCAGGTAAAAAGCGAGCGATCGTAGAACGTTCTTCTATCGTCGGCATTCACGTAGCCTCGACTTTCGTGCAGTCCATTCGCAGATACACAAAAATAGAATGGAATAAGCGTGAGGCTGAAATTGGTACGGTTTTTGTACTGGAGATAAATTTCATACTACTTCTTTTTACAGAATTCCTATCATGGCCATCTAATTAGTGATCAAAATTAAACTATGGAAACGTCATGAACGAATCCTTTTCTAGCGCGTGTTTAAAGAACGAGTTCAAAAGCCACGGAGCGAGCCCAGCCTGGTTCGGGACGATCGTCGAAACCAGTTTAATACAAAAAAAAAGAGTTCTAGCCCCGCAATAGGGGCGGCTCCCCGCCCCCGTCCATCTGCTCGTCCCGCCGTCGAGTACATACATACAAAACCTGATAGGGAGAGTTAAAAACGAAGGGTTCATATCTATTTCTATAAATTTTGAATAAACGCTATCATTTTATCGGTACTCAGATTGAATGATACGCGGTAGGAAAGGAGAGCGATTTTCACACATGCGTCTTTGTTACACACACAATCACTTTGGTACGTGTAATTAATTTCACGCGCGTATAACGAAGAGAAATTTTATTTACAACCCGACGATGGCAGAATATTGTAGTGGCATCGTAAGCTCGTGTACTTCCGAGAGCTGTAAAAAAAGTAAATTTACAATCCAATAAAACAAAACACATTCGAACGCAACAATTACTACAATCGACGATGATGATAATAATGCAGCAAACGTCTAAACGAGTTTATTTGTTTTGAATCACTGCTTTCGTGAATAATCATTATCTTTCCCGCGGTGCAGCTAATGTTCCAATCGTGTTTAACTCGCCAAGGATGATTCGATTTTAGCCTGTACACGTACATACTTATGTATGCCGCGTTTATTTGCCTTGACACTTTGACATTGACTGAAAAACAAACATACGCAGACTGCGTCGGGCATTCAAAAGTATCCCAATAAATAATGCTGAACATAACCAAATAGTGTCTCATAGATTAATTTATTTATACAACTCGTGTTTAAAATTAATCGCGCTTTGTTTAGTCTGCATATTAAAACATGCTAGCATAATTAAACGCAGTGATGTAGTGAACATAAACATAGTATTCCAATTTCAAACGAAAAGGGTTATTGTCAGAATTGGAATCGAATACGAGCTTGATTGTTTATACCCGGAATCGTAACATATGCGTGTTGTATTTATAAAACAATTCGAATGCAGTTCAACAAAGCTTATTTGAAAATAACGACAATGTAACAGAATACAAACGAGAATCGATAGACAGAAAGGCGTCTGATCCGCAAAATTACACGAAAATTTAAAGTGCTTCCGAGAAATTGTGCCGAATTAGGAACGTTGCCAATAATGTAATTTAAAATATTAACTAGGGAGGCAACATGTCTGAGGTCCACTGAATGAACGTAGGAGAGGATTTGTTCGATGCATTGTTGTATAGTAAGAGCGCAGTGCACACCTGTCACAACGCACACAAACGGCGCTATAGGTATGTAGCATAAAGGAAGGAAACTACACCTTAACAAACAAGACGGCCAGGTTCGGGCTTGCATAAACTTTTCGGTTCGAGAACGATATGGTCGACTAAAAATATTTAACTAACGATTTTTCGCAAAGAAAACAGAAAAAAAACGAACTGCATAGAGAAATACAAATTGCCGAAATTATAATTATAAATATTTACGGATAGTCCATGTTAAGCTTCATTATGCAAAATCACACTGCAATGCTTAAACATAATTTGGCAACCATAGCAAACGGTCAGGAGGTTAATGACGTTGGTGCTTACAGGTCGAACACCTGGGATTTCCTATGCGACCTAACCCATTTTCTCATATTTGATGAATCGATTTTTCCAGTAAAAGATACTTCATTTTTCTAATAATATCAAATTAATACTGACGAGTTTCAAACATGGTGCGCTTGCATACTTCGTATATTTTATTTCCAACTAACGATATAAAAATCAATTGAAAAACACTCAAAGTTGAAGACGCAATATGGGACCCAACCGCTCGCAGGGCCATGTCTTGAAAATTATTACGCTATCTTTTTTGAAATAAAATAAAAAAGAAAAGCGTATTATGTACATTTGTGTTAGTTAGGTAGCGATACATAATATCGTAGGTATAGAAAAACTCGAGGTTGAGGTGTTATTTTATATAACATTTATCTAGCATAAGAACAACCACCGTCATGAAAACATCATACATAATATTTCCCGCAAATTCCGTAATTATATCAGCTTATTTGGGATGAGCAGACGAGATTGTTGGGAAGTAGATTAATCACACCCTCTTCTCAACCTTCCTACTCCACATGACTTTGAAATCACCACTGGAATTGTAATTTCAAAACAAAAGAGAAGTCTTATCATTTCATTGTTCTGAAACTAACATCAACGTAAATAAGTCGGTGAAATGGGTTAAATCTTATCTGAATAAAATAATCACGTTGTTCTCTCGTTGCGCATTTTTATAAATGACATATATTGAAGGTTACTATCAAACTTCTACTTTTAAAATAGTGAAAGTATTATCAAGAAAAATATTAACAGTGAAAAAACTGCACGCGAAGATGCATTTAGAATTCTAAACGAATTTTAATTTATTATTTTACTAAAAAATTAATCAGTAATAATTCATAAACAAGTTTCGGCAAATGTTGAAGCATTAGAAATGGCGTCTAGAATATTAAATTTATTTCGTAAATATATGCGCAGGGCTATATTATAAAATAATATAGGATTAAAAAGTTCTCCCTGTGCATTCATATTATATATGTAGATAATTACTCGCTCAAGGCTAATGTTGTGTTTGATTTCGCAAAAGTGGGGCTAAACAGTGAGTCAAATCGCAACGCACGAGCGTGTTCCGGGGTAAAAAACTATTCAACAAATACTATCCACGATGCCTCTCAGTACGGTGATAGAAAAATAGAGAATGGTTTATGTGTTTAATTAACAAGCTCACGCACTTTTCTGCTAATTTCTGCAATAATCGCACTGACAGCATCTTAAGTGCTTAAAAATTACACTTTAATTCGGAGTGTAAAACATATCATCCAAAATCCCATTGTTTAATTTAATTATTAAAATATATTACGCAAAAGGTTTAATTTGAAATTAAGAACCTGTAAGAGCACATAACCAAAACTTGAGAGTGAACAATAGGTATGTTTACGTCATTTACAAACAGAAAAAATAGCAGTGAATCAAGATTATTTGCGACATTCCAGAATATGTTTACAACGTAAAATATTTAAGACATGTTTTATTAAAGAAAAACATACGACTTATAAATTAATTAAACGTCCTTATATGTCATACAAAATAATACGCAATTATCAATTTAGATCAGCAGTCACCCAACGTTTTACGAATGGGAGCATAGTCTGAGAACCATATTTTTTATAAAAAATAGAGGAACATAGTTTGAGAAACATCAATTTTGTATTAATGTTATAATTTATTTTACCACTTTTCTATTAATAAATTTCGTTTATTTATTTTACATATTTATAATATATTATTCGGCTTTTGTAGATTTTTTATATCATCAAAACAGATACTTTCAAATTAAAAAAAAATTATGTTAATTTATTTCGTATCTTTTAATTTATTGGTATTATTTCCTATACAAATCATTAACATTAATTAAAATTAAAAAAATATTTTTTATCTATTATTTCTTCAGTTATACATGTAAATATATAACTATCTAGGATATCTCAAAACAGTGAAAATTGACCACCGTACATGTACGGCGATGATACTCCTCAAAGGGTTAATAAAAGATCAAACATTAATTGACATTTAAGCTTGATTGTTGAATACGACTATAAATAATATCATATATAACATAATTAAAAGCAATACTTTTGAAAATTAATTTATTATATGCAATGCAAAAAAGGTTCATAATTAAATGTTCGCATGGGTTAATCAAATGGTTAAATGTTAAACATTGTGTGTTCAATGTAAATACATACTTTATTTACCACATGAATTCTAACGACCTATATAAATTCATTCAATTTTTTTTTTAATTATGGAATGTTAATGAATGCGAATGGTTAGGTGAGTACGGAAAAGCATGCTTCTATTCCAGGAATCATCCTGAATTCCATCCTTGCGAGTGAAACTGATTCCAGGAATCACACCTGGCCTCAGAAAGAAAGGGTCAAGTAGTGAAAGCGCAACCTCCACTGGGCAACTTTAGAGCGAGCATTCCATGAAATACTTTACCTACTCCATCCACCCTATGAAGTGAAATTTTGTGCTATAAAATATGTAAATACTTAATCCCTATTATTCAACTTGTATTTATAACGTGTAAATTTATCCAGCTTATATTCGGAGCATTCCTATATTTTTATGCACCCGGTTATTATCGAAGAAAAATGGTAGTTTTATAACTGCTTTTAATTATGTAAAAAATGTATCACTAGATCACAACCATAGACAAAAAAAGATTGTTTAAAATGTTTAGTAGTGAATGCCACTAAATGGTTATTATAAATATTTTAATTAGTCCCTGTCATAAGGAAAGCAGTATCACAAAACAGCAAACAAGTAAAAAATATTCTTAAATATTATTGCAGTTTATGACTTTCTGTCTCAGCTAATAATTAACTTAATTATTTAAAAAGCTCCATTGGAAACGACGCATTCTTGCCAATTAAATACAAGTTTATTTATCGAAGAGTTCTAGAGTTGAAATAAACTAAAAATTTACTTTCTGCAGCAAATTGGTTGTTGCAGATCATACATTTTCGAAGTGCATAAACAAATGTGGAGGATGGAAGAATAATTCATAGCCCAATTCGTTCAACTTTTGGAGGTGCAATAGTGCGATGCGTTGTCGAGCATTGTCGTGCACGAGAATTGGACCTTTATTAAGCGCAGACCGTCAATCGCATTAATATGATTTTAGCCAAACCTAAGATTTTTTTGTTTCCATTCAATTAGTGCGGCACCCGTTTGTCATGCTTTTAAATTTTGCTAGCTGTATACTGGATTTCATGCAAGCTGCGATCAGATTATTGCCTTAAATTATCAACTGAAGAAAGAGGAATACGCTACTTTAATTTAATTCACACAACAATCTTTGTTTTGGTAAAGTGCAGTTTTGAACTCCTATTTTCCATCTCCAATGAAATAATATTTTCATTTAAAAATATAAAGTGTGGTGCTTTTGGAAAAATAAATCTGTGTCAGTTTTAAAGAATAGTCAGTAGAGGATTAAATCCGTGTTGTTAGTAAACGAGAATGAATTAATATATTGATATAATATTAAGACGACAATAACAAAAAAGTGCGTAGCGGCTCTGTGACTTTGGAGGGGTGGGGGTGCGTGACCGGCGACATTTCGCATCGCCGGGGGGGTGCGTGACCGGCGACATTTCGCATCGCCGGGGGGGTGCGCGCGTTCGAAAAGATCGACAAGCGCTCAGATCGATCGCAATAAAACGACAAAAATGCACATATTTGTCTATTTTATACCTGGGATGTTGATAAAAAATATATACCTGGACTTAAGACGGCAACGTTATCGTTACGACCGACTCGAATATTTAAAAATAAAAATGGAAGCCTTTGTTCGTCAAGTTGGCAATAGCGGCGGGTACTGACCAGACTACTCCGAAGGCTCCGTATCCGATCGGCCTGTCAGGCTGTACGTCCTGGGGCGGAGGCTGCGGTGCTTGCGTCGGCGGGGGCTGCGGCTGCGGCGGCGCCGGCGTCGGGTAGTAGGGCGGCGCCTGAGGCGGGGGCGCCGCGCCGCCGCCGCCTTGCAGCAGCGACATAGAGACGCTCATGGAGACGCGCGAGTGGCGCGCCACGCTGGCGGGGCCCCCCACGCTCGCCATGCCGGCGGCGTCAACTGCGGCGCGCGGCCATCCCCGCGGACGATTACGAGACACCGAAAGCGCGGCAGGCCGACCGCCCGCAGCGCCGCAACGACACTGAGCGAACTGGTGCGATCAACCGATCGCAGCGCCTATACCCCCTCCACTCTACCCCGTTCCCTCTCTCCTGCGAGTAAGAACTATGCGCCGAAAGCAAACGATATATTATTTTTTTATATTAATGGAAACATTTCCATAGTACATTGTTTGAACATACATATGTACATCTTTTTTTGCTTTTCTTGTCTGGGGTAAAAAATGCATTTATCCAAATTAATTCCAGCTACTTTTAAGTGATTGTCACTGAGATATATTTATAATCTTTCATGACAAGTGTTCCTTTAATCTGATTGATACCGGAACAGTAAAAGCAGAGAATCTATCACAGTTTAAGCCACCTTTTTGCATAAAAATGAGTACTTTTTATGCAAAAAAAAAACCAAATTCATGACCATTACAACATACTCTACAAAAGATAAATAATTATTATTACTAGCTCCAGTAGTAAATTAAGGTCGCTTAAAGTGTTTAATATATGTTATAGATACGTACAAAACTTAGTGCTTATAATTTTCAATGTTTTAAAAAAAATGTGTTTAATTTTTGTTTTCCAATTTTCTAATGCAATTAAATATGCCAGCTGCGTTACAAAATTATACCACAAACTTTCACTGTATTGTAAAATACCGCATTTACCACAATTAGCCTCGTGCCTGCAAGTGGTAGTATTGTCACTATCGCTATTGCGTCAATATGTGGAAACCTCAATGAAATACAAAATTCAGATTTATTCTTAACACAAGTATTATAACACTTGATAGTACTTGGAATTATAATTCCAAGTAACAAATTGAAACGTACAGGTCGTATGTAGATCTTTGAATGCGTCGGTAGGTCCTTCTTGAAGTCGTCGGTACTTATTGGAACGAAGTAGTAGTCCAAGCGTCAATGTGTAGTGGATTCGAGTGTGTTTAGCAGGCGCGTACGGTGAGATACATTCCCTTTCGCTCGCTCGCGTGTTAAGTGACGAGAGTAAGGGAGAGATATGGACGCGCGTTACATGCGTCCCGCATGCCCATATCTCTCCATATCAATTTTTATTTGAATAAAATAAATATTCAGAGAAAAATCGTAAAAGTTATTATTTTTGATTGTATAATATGCACTTATTAGGTATAGCTTGAATTTTCAGCTACCGGATCTCCGTTCCTTTATCTATTAGCTTATACATTTTCACGGTGCAACAACAATAAGCACAGGGGCCTGATCTTTTTTAGGCGGCCCTGATTGACCGGCGTTATTTATGAATGCTACAAAAATATGAAATATTTTATTTTCTATTGAAAATCGATATTTAACTACTACTAATTTTTGTATTTACTTGAAATATGGATGTATCTATTAGTGATATTTAAAAAATATGTGCACCGGTGCTCTTATAATATCAGTGATCACAGAATATTGTGCACGTGTGATCTTATGGCATTGAAGTGGGTATAAAAGTTTTTTGTGAAACAAAATGTTATAGTGGTTTCTACTTGCCTTCAACAGCTGATTTTAAAATAGGATTATTTAGAGACATATCTAGTAAACAATTGCGAAAATTTAATAACAAGAGCATTATAAAATAAATTACAGTAATAAATATTTATTCATGCGGCGCTCTGGTCTAAAGATCGTGGCTCCATTGTAAACCACGGAAATTCGTTGCTATAGGAACGAATTTGAAGTTTGCGATAGTGTCGCCATCTATGTAATCAAATTTATAACACGACAGGCCCGAGAGATGGTACTTTATAATTTATGATTATTTTAAATACTTTTTGCAGGTTACATTTAATATTTTTTTATGATTTTAATGATATGACGATTGAAAAGCAAAACACAAAACAAGTAAAAATACTCGTATGGTGTTTTATAGGTTACGATGAATTAAAATAAAAAAG
This sequence comes from Plectrocnemia conspersa, assembly GCF_051122295.1. Classification (NCBI taxonomy): domain Eukaryota; kingdom Metazoa; phylum Arthropoda; class Insecta; order Trichoptera; family Polycentropodidae; genus Plectrocnemia; species Plectrocnemia conspersa. Next base: position 12,544,754 of record NW_028277166.1, on the reverse strand, counting down.
TAATTCGACATAAATAAATACTATATTATCACAGAAATTTTTCATATGTAGTTGGATTACATTATCTTATATAAATACAGGTTATTTGTGTATAATATTTATATTTGATAAATAAACAAACGTTTAATCGAAAACGATTACTGATGTAAGCAAGATGCAATGGTGTTTCTTTGGTAAAATTTTAGCTCTCGAAGCTGGTCGATCTCAAAATTATTATCACGAATAATCACAAAATAATAATCATAAATCTGTAGTCACATAAATACTCTTCGATTTAAATGTGATTTATGTTGTAATAAAATATATATTTACACGTTTCAGTTTGCAAACGATATATGTATATCATACATGATCCTTAATAACAAAAATACACAAGAATATCTGGAACGTTTAATTAGATAAAGCTTGACCATCAATTAATTAGAATGGAAAACAATGACAATTTTATAAAATATGTCCAAATAAAAATGTAATAGCACTCATAAGATTCAAGTATAAATATTTAGGAACTAAATATATATTGTGTTCACAGTAAAAGTAATCACATTGAATAAATTTAATCGCAACATATGTTTTAGCTTAACAATAGCTTAAGATTTAAAATATACATTTTTTGTTAATGGAAATAATTTGCGATAACTTAGCATACCTAGTTGATAAATACATACATATACTTATAATTTAAAACAATTTTAATACAATCATATCCGACTTATGAATATCTAAAAATTAATTTCGAGAACTGACTACATAGAGCGAATGTTGAACAATTTAAATAATGCAAAGAGAAAAAATGTATATTATATATAACCCTGTTATCGTTCCGGCTCGACTATGTTTACTTTTATTTCAAAATATCGTTTTGCACTAATCGTCAATTTAAGGGACGTTCTCGTCCGACGAATTTCACGATAAAAAAATATTCTTTTCTTCAACTAAAATCGATACAATTCCCATATTATCGTCAGTCTCCAAAAATTTTACACAATCGGTGATTGCTATAGATTGATGATGAGTTTAAAAGTAGCGACTAATAACTTCGCAGACTACTTTTAAACACACCGCTGCATTTCTATTTATGTGGTTTATTATTACAAATGTACAAAATATATGCATATGAAATATGGCACCCTCTAAGGCTATACATTATTAATATATACATCAACATTTACGAGCAAATACAAATCTATATCTTCACTACAAAATACAAAGTTTATATAATCTTCCATTAGATAAAACGCTAATTTGATTACGCATATACCTTTTTATATCGTTAAACAATCAAGAAAGAAACGTAATATATCGCACCAACGCATACCCGAGTTAAATTTAAATCGTTAACAATACATTGCAAACGATGATAATCAATCAACTTAAAGCTGAAATGTTATAGACATTGGAATTAAGCTTCAAGTAATAGAATAACGTAGATTAAGACAGTTCGAAACCGGTGTTGCTGTTAACAGCGTAACGAAGTTTATCACGTAAGGTACTACGTTTTTGATAATTTGGAAGCTTCAATAGGTTAAAGCATGTGGATGAAGTCGGCAAACGATTGAGGGGATCCTTTTTTCGAATCGTGAAAAATCCACGAATTACACTACCTGTTATAAAATGAATATTATGATTTATTCGTAAAGCATAATTAAATAATATAAATTAATTTATACCTATAGTATCACCAGTGTCTTCATCGTCACCAACTTCAACGCAACGGATGGAAAATGGCGGTTCAAGATGAGCAAAACCAAGAAGCGGTGGTTTGGAGCATGAGGTTACAAACTAGAATATTTAGATACACAATTATGTATTTGTATACTGATATATATAATAAAACATAGTACTCATTGGATAATACCTTTAAAAACATAGCTCGTTCCTCTTCAGTGAAGTCCTTATGCAATATATCCCACAGCCACGCAACAACACGGTGTGAATCATGAAATCCACCATAATATTGGGTATGTCTGCGCAAATCTCTCAAATCCAAAGGAGCAGTATCTCCACTGATTAGTCTTTGTACCTAAAACCATAACTATTTATTTAATTCATCGATTCTTACAATTAAACTAAATCATATACACACATATCATATAATCACATTTAAATGTATGATTATAAATTATAAAGATATGTTAGATAATAATATAAAATTGTTATAGATAACTCTATTATATAAGTAGTTAAAAATATAAAATATTTAGGAGTAATATTAAATAAACAATTAAATTTTAAGGAACATTGTAATTACATTATCTGTCGGTCCCTCAATACGTGAGGTACCGACCTTATAGATCTTTAATACATTTACTAATTAGAAAAAAATAAACTTAAAATCTCAGCTGCCCAATCTGTTACTTAAAACCTCTCGAAGGTAAGCATATTATGTGAATTAAAAATATATTAATTCAGGGATCCTTGTCTTTTTTTGTATTTATTTATACATCTTATTCAAGCAAAATTTTTTCTGTTCAGCATAATATATTTTAATAATTTTGTAGAATAAATTATTTAAAAAAGTTTTCACTGCGTGGATTTCATATGCTATTTTGGATATTTGGTATCTGGAAGCGGAAGGGGCTTAAAACAATTATATAAAAAACAATCAAAAAATTAGTAGAAAAATAGGTATATTATCTAGGATGAGAAATATGTTAAGTATAAATACAAAAAAAATAATCTACAATAGTATTATACTGCCCCCCTTCAATTATTATGCAAAATATTATATATGCTTAATAAATTAAATAAGACGACGCTGGAAAAATTACAAAATATGGCAATGAGAGTAGTTTTAAATAAAAATAGATTTACTACTCGTAGAAGTATGATTGAAAAATTGGAATGGTTTGATATTTATATATGTATAAATTAGAAAATAATATATACCAGAATATTCTAATAAATAATAAAGATATATAGAATATAGTATAGATAGAAGTATATGTAAATAGATTTAATACTAGAAATATATAAACTAAAGATATGTAGGTATAAAAAAGCGAGTACGGCCAGGGGAATATCGTATGGAGGTGTGAATTTGTAAAATAATATTTCTAGGACTTCCTCAATGAAATAAAAAAACACATTCCTGCATTAAAAAATAAATTATAACATAAATATTTTTTATATTCTGTTTTTTGTATGTATATGTTATATTTTATATGTATGTTTTGATTATATTTGTTTAGTGTATAAGCAATTAGTTATATTAGCTAAATAAGTTAATAAAATAATAACAATATCCATACCTCTGGTGTTGAGAACAATGACAGCCACTCTGGATTGATTATGGATCTAAATCCTTTGATGAAAGCGTTAGTTTGTTCTTTAATTTGCGTGTGCATCCTAAAGTGAGCCATCAGATGGATGTAGTTGATCCTATAAAATATTATTTCATTTATATATATGAAAAATTAGATATGACATAATAATAACTTACTTATTATCATTCGTTAAAGGAATGGCTTTGCCACCTGGTATCAGTTCGTGAGTTACTATATTTCCTAAGCGATCTTCATCCACCGTGAACGATAGCTCCAAAGATGCAATATCTCCCTAAAAATATTCAAAGCAAAATATGTTAAACACATATTGAATGAATATATTATTATACTCCTGTACCTGATAATGTTTTATAAAAGTCAGACTTCTATATAATTCTTTATCTAACGAAGGCAACTCGTCGATCCAGCTATACAAAGCTTGTTGCGTTTGTCCAAGAACTTGACTCAAGAAAAACGATGCAAATGGTACATCAACAACAATACCCTCGTAAACTGCTTTACCCAGCATTCTACCAACGAATTCAAAAAGCTGAAGATGTGAATCGTGCAATGCAGCAGTAGGAGAAGGATATAGTCGCGATTCAGACGTGACTCGGAATAAATCCAAAGACGGATCAAACACCAATTTGATCGTTTCTTCCAAGAATTCTTAAAAGAAATATTATTTATTATAAGTACATAATTTTACAAATGCTTACAGTATATTGAAAAAACAAACCTTTAAATACACCATCTTGGTCTATACCAGCTTCGTCGAGTCCTTGTTCGTTTATAAAACGCACCCGTATTACTCCTTTCAAGGAATGAGGTGGTAAAGCTGCTAATTGACGATATCCATCTTCTACAACTCTTCGTCGATGGATGGTTATCAGTGTTGGTCTGGGAGAAGCACAAGCTTGTTCAGTCAGACCCAGGACAGCCTTTTCGTTGGCCACGCTTCTCCGGAATAATTGAACTCGTTCGGTATGCGGAATTATGTGTGGCATTTTTTGAATGAGTAACTAAAATGATTTGATATTGGTTATAAATAAATAAATTATATATACAATATATTTAAAACAGTTACTATATATTTGTATATCATGATGAACAGAGACGAATCTAATACATTTGTTTAGTATTACAGAAGGATATCTGGCATCTAACTAATGTTCCAAAAAGAAGATATTCTGTTGTATTGGCAACACGTCAAAGGAATGTATAAAGATAATTATCCACGTCTTCAGATATATTTTGAAAGAAAGTGACAACGTAGACAGGCTTTGGGTCATAGGGAATATTGAATGAACAAGAGTGATGGACAAGTAAATATTTTTATTGATATCTAAACAATCTATGTATTGGGTCAATATTCTCAGAAAGGAACAGATCACATTGTAGTCTCTGAAGGAAAGAAAGATTGACCCGCTCTCTTGATGCTGGCTACTGGTTTGAGTCTGAAAGCGTTTGCCGAGCTCATTAGCTCTGGCTGGGTTTTTGAATGGCTTTTAAATCAAACTTAGTACTTCAGTCAACAACCCCTGCAAGAAGATATCACCCAAGGGAAAAGTTAAGGAATCTGTTCCCGCCTATTAATCCCACCCTTTCCTATGCAAGGGTATAAAAATATGCAGCCGTTATAAAACATTTAAAAATATTCGTTAATTTTTAACAAAAAATACTATGATAATTTTCTCGAGAAATTTGCTAATTTTTTAAATGAGAACTTTCAAAATTAAAATTTCCGCGTTAACTTGAGCATGACAAGGAAGGGGTCAATAGAATATTGTTAGTTCCTAGTGGAACATTGTTGGTTGGTAGGATCAATATAAACTGAGTGACTTTTTGCAATATTGTACTACACAAAAAGTAGTCAGAACTAATTATATAATTCTATCATAATTTACTTACTTGTGGTCCTTTCTTTCCTCTATCAAGATCGGCCATGAAGGCTCCAATTCTCAAATCCTTGGCGAGCCAATGACCTGGAGGAGTGTAAGAACGCCTACAATCACGTCTATAGAGGACTTGAAGTAAAGAATGAAGAGAACCAAATAGACCAGTTCCAGTGGCACTCTTTGTGTCTAAAAATATATAAAATAAGTATCGGAAATAAGATAAATAATTTTTAAAACACTTTTTTTATTACCTAAGAGATTAGACAAAATGCCTTTGTAGAGAAACAAGTTTAAAAAATTAGACATTGCAACAAAATCTGATAGTTTAAACGGATGTTGTTGCTCATACATTTCCATGTCATCTAAAATACTGAAATTAAAAATAAAATAAAATAATAAACATATATGACGAACTCAAGAATTTATTCTATAGATACTAACGTGACGTAATGCGTCAAACAATCGGCGAACAAAATCAATATTTGAAACTCTGGCGCTGTAGTCTTAGTGTTTATCGCGAGTAAATCGAGAAACGATTTTAAACCACAGTTTGGTCCCAACGAGCAGAGAAAAGTCCACAGATAAAACAATATCATGTCATGATTGCACAATCCTAAAACCAAATTTATTGAATATTTGTTTGACAAACAAAAGTATTAATTTAGTACAAACCTGTTAAAATATCTAATTTTAATTGAGTCAAAGTCGACAACGCAGTCTGATACATGGAGCATATTAACGCTATGTTTGTACATTCTGGCGAACCAAGTTTTCTGAAGTTTTTACCAGAGTTTAATCTAAAAATATATATAGATAAATTATATACGTTTAATTTACTGAATAATTAATTAGACATTAACCTGTTTGTTCTCGATTCAAAGGCACGGCGGATGAAGTTTGTTGTAATACTAGTGGATGACGCAGTGGAAGGAGCTGGACTGGGAGCCGACTCTAATAGACGAGTCAGGGGTGTCTCTAATAGACGACGCAATAGAGGTCCACTCCAAAGCTTCACAAGTTGCTTACGAGCATGACCTGCACCGGTTCCGCCGCCTTGACTCACCCACCCAAGAACTGGATGCCAACTTCTTAGATTGCTTTGTTTGTTTACGACCAATTGCTGACAAGATTCTAAAAATCTTGTAACTACCACCTAAAAAATATATAGAAAATCAGTATTGTAACATTCAGATTTTAAGATAAATATAATGTATGACTTACAACAAACGATGGAAAATATAATTCACAATTTGATCTCTCATCAATACTCGCTAATTGTACAAGATTTGCAAGAAGACAAAGAGCATCGTTTCCTTCCAGAGTATTAAAAACCATACGTAGATTTTGGTCAGCGCTCAAAAATTCAATACACTTATCGAAAATTTGATGTGATTTAAAAACAAGGAGACACTGTAATGTAAAAATATAATTAAAAACCCTGCACTATCGAATATTTTTCAATTTAACTTACTTCAGGTGTAATCTGTTCCATGTGAAGAATCACACTCGGCACCGATAATATCTGAAGAATATACATTGTGAGCAACTTTTCGGAAAACTGCGAAGAAATCATTGGACGCAACGATAGCGTTATAATAGCAGTGAGAGAAACATTTTTCAGGAACACTCGATCGCGACACAATCCACGAAGCATCAAAGACTGAAATTTTATCATATTAAATTACATTCCCAAATCGTGTTATTATATCGTCAGTTTAAACGAAGACCGTCACAAACAATTTTCCCTCTAAGATCCAATCCTATATATAAATAAGACATCCAACATTTGCAATCCTTAACCTTTTTACATAGTCAATAGAGCTTCAGTCAGCTTGTCAAAAATAGCATATGAAATCCAGTTCTAAATTTTGTTTTTGTATTAATTTTGGAATCAAAGATATTTTTGTCATTTTTCTTTAATATTCTTGAGAGATATGCTTTAAATATGTTTTTAAATCTATCTAAAGAATGTAAAAAATATTAAAAAAATACAATTTTACTTAAATACATATTAACGTATACTTGAAAAATACATAAAATAGGTTATATATAACTATTATTACATAAATATTATATTCTAACAAAAATCTCATTTTCAGTAAAATTTAAATTTAGACTATGTATCGAATCAGGGTATTATTGTACCGGGCTTAATATTTTAATAACTAAAATTTCTGATTTGAAACGATTTCATTCAGACGAAACAGTAATAATATTAATATTTTTTTCCCCTGCAAAAAAGATATTTGTTGCCTTCCTATAAGGAGCTCATTCTTGCTATCGCTTTATTTTCCTATAAATGTTTTTCTTCAAGTGAAAAAACCATTTTTAGCTTCATAAAAGTTATATATTATTTTTACTGAATATTTGTAAATAGTTAAAACACTTTTCTTGATTTTTCAATATTTATGGTTTAATACTATAATTTGACAAATCCTAGTTCCTACAGAAGTGGTTATTTTTTAGGCGGGATCTTAATTATTATAAAAAAACACGTTGCCATATTATTAGGCCCACAAAGATGATTTCTGAAATTTTGGGCTTTTATGTTCCAATTTCACAACGTTATTATTTTGTGCTTGTTTATATTATTTGTTTTTCAAACATTATTTTGGTGTAAAATTTATATGTATTTATACTTTATACACATTGTTTAACCGCTTAATTCGAGTGCATCGTTTGAATAGGAATGAAATATAATTAAAATTATTTTAGACATTTTAGTGAAATTCAGTATTTCAATTTAAAACGATTAAGCTCACTTCTGGAAACGGGTGCATAATTTCAAAGAAATAGAAACACTTTTATGGACAATATGTACAATGTTCAACAGGGTAACTAATTTTTTTTATATATTGACGTTTCATTAAGACCTCTGAATAAAGTAAGATGGTTATCTAGGTTCTTTGCATTGAATTATCTGATAATAAAATGTTGTTTTAATAAAATACCGTAAAGAACGTGTTGAATTATATAATGATCCAATAAATATTGCATAAAATGTTTCGAAAATAAAAATATCAAGTGGTATCTATGATATTACACTATGCATTTAGAGAATTAACAATTTTAAATAATAAAAAATACATAAAAGCGATTGACACTTATGGAAACATAACAATTAGCAAAGGTCAGAATCAATCAATTAAAAGCACAATATTTAGATGGCGTAGTTTCCTGGAGTGCGGGGTTTAGAATATTTTAAATTCCAATAATAATATTCACTTCTGGAATTCTAGAATATATTAAATTGCTATGCTATTATTTAATTGAAATGTTTCCAGAAGAAGACATAGCAGATTGGAATGTTTTAGATCTCCATGTCATAAAAATCAATTTAGATATTCGAATCAATACAAAATTGGATTTAAAAATACAGTACTTTTATGTTTTTCAAAGAAGAAAATTATGTGTTTTATTTATTCAAATAAGTGCAAAAATAATATAAATGTTGTTTGAGTTTAATAATCGGAACACATACATATATAGCTCAAAAAGACTGCTAATCGGACAAAGTTCCATAAAATCAAATTTTTTAACATTTCTCCTAAAAATCAATTAGTTTTGTATTGTAACGAACTTCTACCGAGCTGACGATTTATTAAAAATATACAATACCTTCAATACTAAATAGTAGCCTTTGTGAAATAATGCGCCCATGATATTAGCACACAATTGCACCATACCGGGTCGGAGCTTTTCTAAATTTTTCAATTTTGTAATAGCCCATGTGTTTGTTCCGGTGAAGGCTACCAAAGTATGCAAATGTAAAAGAATAATTTGCATATCGGGTGGTGATTCTGGTTTTAATTTGTCTAAATACTGACAACATTTGAATAAAAGATCTTTTATATGAGCAATCCATGGAATACTAAAAAAATATTTTAAATTGCATAAATTATTGATTAATTGTATTATTGCGTTAGTCTCATACCTATGTTCTTTGATCAAGAACACTCCGACATACGACAGCTTTACAGATTCCGATTGTAGACTCGCTACGATATACTTGCACAGTCTTTCAAAGCGCTCTTTGTCTTTTTTGGTGTGGAATATTAAAAACAGTCGCCTAGCTGCGTGATATACGTCTAGAGCTGGTAATAGATCCGAAGTCAAGCGAGTGAACTCATCGTCGGCGTCCAAAGCCGAAGGGAACTGCTGATCGAATTGATCTCTAAAATAAAAACAAGATGGCGATATGTAAACAAAGTGATCTTCAAATATAAACATGGCAGTGTAAAATATAGCTATGATGCGGCGTGTAGTTAAACTTTTACGTATTGGTTGAGAATAATATGAGAAAATTATGAAAACGATGATGTTGTGACATTACCTGATGGTGACAGCGAAGCGTTTTCTGACGCTCCAGCCGCGCAAAGCAGCCTGCAGAGCGGTAGCGGCGGCGACGCGACGAGCCTCCGCCCCCGACATCTCTGCGCCCTTCGGCCTGCGCCCCCAGGCCTTAACAAGCCACCCTTCGTTACTTCCGACGGCGTCCTGACAGCTACTGCTGCCAACACACTGGTGAAAATTATTATTCTCATTGGTGCGCGAGGTCTTAAGACACTAAATGTTGATCATAGAATATTCACATATTAAAAATTAAATATTTCATTTAATTAAATACGGTAAAAAAATCATACCCGCTTCACTTGACCACTATTTAATTCATTGCATATAACCTAATATCTAGCTGATTGTTGCAATTTACACAGTAGTTGTCTTCGTTGCTAATAACCCTTTAACCGCGGCTGATAATTTTTGCACGTCATTTTAAAATTTACTAATATGTAGGGGAGCACCAATTAAAGCCATTCGTCATTTGAATATTATTTCAGTAAATTAAATGTTTTTAACCATAAATTATACAAAAAACATATTTCAAAGCTCAGCGGTTCAAGACACATTTAGCTGTTCGAATTATAAAAATTACACTTTATGTTTTCTTGCTTGTCTTTATATGTTGATCTAATATTTAAATTAACGTTGTTTTTTTGCTAAACCATATTTATATCCAAATTAAAATTATTTCTAAAATGCTTTGCACTGATAATTTTTTAGGTTGGAGTAATGTAAAAATAATAAATGTTTGTATGAAAAGTTGTAGACTACATTGAATTCTATAAAAACTGTTTAGAAAGCTTTCCTTTTAGTCTAATTTTACCGAAGTTATTTGAGACGTTAAAAATTGCATATGAAGTTTTGAACTGGATCGATAAAATTAGCAGTTTGTATAAAATGGCAAATGTTTGAATGCAACGTTGTGTATTAAATTGAGTTATATAAAAAGTGCTAAGAAAATGTTAATTTTTACGGATGTTATTTGAGACGTTAAAAATTGTTAAAAGTAATCAAATTGATAATAAAAATATGACTACAATAAGAGATTATTTTAAAACTCAAAAGTTTCAAAATAATCTTTGGTTGAAAAAATTGTAGGTTTTAAAATTTTAATGGGGAGAATATTTATACTTACAAAATTGTTTTTGAAATAAAAAAAATATCAGACTATAAATAATAATAATAAACTATTATCCAAATCTATCCTTAGTAAATTGATTAAGGTTAGTAATTGATTAGTGTCTCAGGGTATTCGGAACATTAAGTTAACAATATTTACTTGTGACGTAATACCAATTGTCATCTTATTTACGATTGTAATCAGATTCGCATTCATTATTTGCATCAAATATTGACATAACCCATCTTCTTTTAAGTGGTTAAATATCATTCCTATTACTATTACTGTCACAGTAATAACTATCCCGTGTAATATCAAATTCATAGCCACTTCTTTCAACATCCATTAATTTATTATCATTCATAATTATATGGATAATTTCTAAAAGTAAATCAATATACTTAAAAAGAATTAAAATTCAGATTATTAAATATGTTTGATATAATTTAGTAATTTACTAGCTCAAAATACATTGAATGTGTAGACTAATTTTATTAATTGAGTTGGCGCTGAATATTTCGATATACAGGTCGATAATTGTCAATCGCTCGGTTTAATAGTGCAAGCACTTACATAGCAGCATCTCGCTCTTTTTTCTAGCTTTCACTAAATTTTATATTTTTATTTCATAATAGACGCGTAATATAAAGTAATAATTATGTATAATTAAAACATATAATTCCGTTTTATCCCATACTTTGAAAATAAAGGTACATACCCTTTGAAGGTAAAATCAGTTAGAACAACTTAATTGACAAAGTACTGACCACGTACAGCTGTCAAAAATCGCGCTATGAAGTCCTAACACTACACGATTCGTCCATGTCCCATATGATTTTTTTTACAATAAACTTACACTCGTATATTAAAGATTATTGGGTTACTTGCGCAAGTAAAAAATCTATATTAACAAATTAAATATTTAAACACTTTTATTTAAATATTGTGTACAATTATTGATATTTTAAAACTTAGATTTTGTCAAGCAATTCGCTTAATTAAATTTACTCAAACAATAAATAGATAAAACGAAAATTGCTTACAGATTAAAAAATTTAAAAAAATGATCAATAAAAATATTATGGCGATGTTAAAAATAATTAATCAGCCGGCGATGAAACGTCTTAGACCCTAATTTTGTCGCTCCATTTTAAATTTCAAAGATTAGTATAAAAAAGTCAAGAGTTATGGAAATATTAAAAAAAAAAGCATATGTATGTATGTATGAAAACCATTTCACGAACTTTTTCAAGAGAAATCAAGATGTTTCTACAAAAATGGAATCGTCAAAATTATAAAACGTTGGGAAATAATTATATAGAAGAGCGGTGACTATATAATTGATTTATAAAAAACCGTTTTCATCAAAATAAAACTTATTGAATTTTATTTTCAAATTGGGCACCAAGTGACGCAATCACATAATATAATTTATTTAGAAAAAAAAATAATAAATAAATATAATATATGAATATGGGCATTACAAATGGGCGAGGCTAGTCTTACCGCAAAAACACACTTATAAGATAACTATGTTATTATTAAAAAAAAATAAGATTACATACTATTAAGTATATGCTTTAAATTGATAGGTTATAAAAAATAAAATGGATTTTAATGTCTGTATTTTTTTATTTCATTTAAAAAAATATTATTTATTACATTTTGAATAATATACATTATTATACTTTTAATGGTTATAATCTAAAATCTTTTACATAATATTATAACTATGATTTATATGTATACTAATTATACTTACATACAAATAGGTACACAATTCAGTAATTATTTACTAAAACGATCCTATTCAGTCTATTTTTTTGGTTGCAAGCATCAGTCTTAATAATATCCATTTAATGAATATTTCAAAGAAAATTTAAAACAAATTATCAATTATTTTCTTTCTAACAAGGCACGAATAGTAAATGAGCTTCCTTTTGGGCGAGTTACATCACGATTAAACATACGACCTTCAGGAAGATTCCATTTAGGAGTTACATGCCATTGAGGCGGAGGAAGCAAATGCAAAGACGGCGACTGAAGATAATTTGCGTAATTTCCATACATCAAATTCCTATTCCAGTCACCCATCATGGTATACCAATCTTCTGCGTTTATAGAAGTAAACGGATTTATTTGCGGGAAATTGATTTGCTCTGTTATTTGAACAGGACTATCGCAAATTTGAACTTCTAATGGAGGCGAAGATCTGCAGGATTCACTACTAGATCCTGAAGCCGATGAAATCGAGCAATCTAACGGTTGTAGTTGAGGCGATGGCATATTTTCGATCCTTTCTAGATTATTTTTTTGAGTTTTCAGGCTTCTCTTTCTGCCCTCGCCGTGTCTGAATCCTCTTGCGTATGGATTGTAATCGATCTTCAATTGGGCCACGTCATGATTCTGAAAAGGAAGTAAATAAATTAATGTTATATTATTTTTGAATTCGTTGCGGTTGGACAGGTACAAATAATATAGATAAGCAAGTGTGTTAAAAGGTTGCAAAACAACTGTAGGATTATTTAGGAATGCGTTTCATTTTTATCGGGTATAAAAAGAACAAGACAGTAGACAACATACATCAGCGATTCTTAATCGAAGATGATTTATTTCATTGATTATTTAGACAACATACATCATTCAATTTTTGTAAAAGTATTTACTCTTACAAAAATTAAATGACATAATTTTTTTAACGGATCCAATACTCCTTTAGGTTAATATAGAAAAACTTAATCTATAATTATCGATATAATTATAATTAAAAAATAATCAATAATTCTGATCTCATTGACACGATGGAAGTTTAAAATTACATATGGTTCATATGTAATTTTCGACTTGAAATTGGTATACTTAAAATTAAAATTGTAAAAAAAAGATTGAGTATCACCGCTCCATATCTCAGGAGGATTTCGGCACACATTTGAAGGATAGAAAAAAAGGGACATGTTTCCGTGTCATAAACTATGAAGAAAGAATACAAGAAGATCAGATTTCACGTCGCGACACCGTTTAGCGCCAGACGGACTAATTATCGCCGGTGCCTTTCACGCGCCCCATGGCCCTTTCCATTTTCCTTTTTTTTTCTCAACTTCCAAGTTCAAGGCGCCGTTGCCTGCCCACCCCGTGCCAATTTCCTATTTGCACCTCCAGACGTCTGAACGGCCACTTAACAATGCCGGCGTTTCTTATCTCTCACCTGACTTATCGCCCATCTGAATTCCTTCCGATTGTTGTCGAAATTCATTCATGTCACACATTTGTGGTCTTAAATACCTTTAGAAAAAATAATTACCTGGTATGCCGTTACTGCCACGAACTCGGTTTCGGCGAATACGAAGCGTTTTTCAGCTGGGTTGTTGCCTAATCTCTGCACTTTCAGCACCGGTTGGTATTTGTGCATGGATTTCAGTAGGATCTGCGTTAAAAAAATAAATGGAATGTTACTATCGAGCGAAGGTGTCAAAATTTTTGATAAAGCCACTCTTTTCCCAATCCTTTTAGGGGGCTCTTAAAATAAAAGCATATCCGAACACTATCAGTATCATATCGAAACTCTAACATTTTTGATATTGGCTTATCATTTGAACGTTATGGAAAATAAAAAAATATGTAGTGAACAATTCATTGCGATGATAATACAACAAATAATAATTGCTATGTCTAGAATGTCATATTTATAATACTTACTTTTGTATTATATAGAATTAATATTTAAGATTGAGTTTACAATACCATGAACCATAACAAAATTGATATGTTCAATGATAATTCTATAATAGTTTACAAATTGCTTTAAGCTTCAATATATTGTTTGTGTTTATCTACTTGCTGAAATTTAACAACAGCTTAAAGATATATTTACAGAAGTAGCACTACAAAGTTTTAAGGATTTATGTATTGGGTCAGTCTTAATAAATAGCTACTTTTTGAAATAAATGGTTAGTTATATTTTAACAGACAACAATATTGTGTTTTCTAGACATATTATGTAATGGCTTCGTAAAAATCAAATATAAATATTAACACAATAAGTTAATTTTAACCGTTTGTAAAAAGTAACAAACCAATTCTTTAAAATTATTCTGATCATATTAATAGCTTACCGCCAGGGTTTTTTGCTGAACTTTACTCGATGGCCGGAAGATTGTGATTTTAATTTAAAAACAATTTTTTCAATCACCACAAAATGGACGAAAGAGATGAAACCTTTTTGATTTTTTTTGAAAACGCGTTGTCCAACTCTCCTAGTGATTGTAAACATATTGATATGAGCGAAAGTGATTCTAATTCAAGTGTACGTGAACATAGGCCGCGTGTGATGAAGTTAGTGTGATAGTGATATTATCCCGGAAGTGGAGTGAATTTGATCCAATAATGGATAATCTAGATTTCGAAGGTATTCCAGGAGTACAAGTTTTTTTCAACAATAATGAAAGCATCGAAAAAATGATCATTGGTGATGATTTTCTCGTAAACAAATTTATATATGACTGTAATAAATATATGAAAGATATTGATCGCGCCAAACAATACAAACTAATATTTTTAAAAACAATGGAATAAACAAAAAAGGTTGTTTATTATTTATTTTAATGCGCATTGTTTAATTCGTTGCGTGTTTGTCAAAATTTGAATCGTAACAGCAAAATTAAATTCAAAGATTTTCTTTTGAGTAAGTCTAAGGATGGATGCATAATTCAGTGAAATCTATCGATTCTGAAGACATTTAACCAGTTTCTATCACATCTTGCCGTGCTGTCGATCCACCGGAATGGTTTTCGGATAAGTTGAAAAATCATCAGCCAATAAAAATAAAAACTGGGGAGAAATATGTGAGAAGAAAATGTCGTGTTTGTTCTGCAAGTGAAATAAGACTGCAAGCTAACATGTGCAGAAGTATCAAAATATATTTAAATAGATAAAAAAGTGTATATAATAAAAAAAATAAAAATAAGGATATAGTGTGGTTTATAAGTGTAATTGTGAAAATAAATGTGTCCGTGACAGTTGTACGCAGAAAATGGACGCCGAAAAATTTGGTGAGTGCAAATTATATTATATTATAAATAGATATTTTTTATAAATCATTTATACAAAAATTTATAGAAGCATTTAAACATACATATGATTAAATTACAAATAACTGGCTTGTAACTATTGTATAATTTTTATTTTTAAAATATGTATATTTGGTGATTCTAAACATAAATTTTTTACGCGATCCACAGTTTGATATTTACTAATTTTACCATTGTAAATATAAAAAACGATCATTATGAAACTGTATTTTAAATTTGACATTAAAACTTTAACTAATTAAAAAGTTATGATGGTTTAAAAAAAGTTTTTGTTCTAATATTCGCATTTTTAGGAATAATCATAGCCCAAGCTTGTTATGTAAGAGTCGCATAAACATTCCGATAGTTACATAATATTAACAAGAAGGTCAGAATGACACTTGAAATTGGAAAAAGATAGTTATGCAGACGCCAGCGCTAATTGTATCGTCGCCGTCGGCCATCGGGCGCCACTGTACTACGGCGCCCATCTTCTCTCTCTCGCCAGATTCTTGCATGATACACAATTTAGCACTATGCCATTTAGAACACTCACCAGACATGTGTCTAATTAGCCTTTCGGCTTTCCCAGACCACCGTGGCTTCCGACACGTTATGCATTCTCATGCTGACATGAGATCAAACTACCCCTAGAAAGCAATTACAGTCCCAATCACCCCTCGCTATGTTTATAAAAATATGTATAACTTACATGTCTTTGAAAATTGTAGCGATTGTTGGTCAGCTTTATATTGGTAAACTTGAAGGGGCGCGACCAAATGCTCGAAGTCGCCGGACTAAAGGGATGAGTTATTTCTGGAGTCACTAGTTCCGGTGTAGAATTGAACGCCGGAGCCGAAGTCGAACTCCAATGACCTTTAGTTCTTGACCATCTTCCGCCCCCTAGAGAATGCATCTCAACTGAAACCTCATATTGCTCGCCTCCTTCCAATCCTTCAAGGCGTATTGCCAATATGGGAAACATGCATCTGAAACAATTAAAATAATATTATACGACGTGCTAAGACACAATTAAAAAATTAGCACTTCTGAACGCGCAATCGCCTTATCTGTATTTGCTCATTTTTTTGTTAAATAAACCTTGCGTCTTAATTTTTTATGTGTGTTAGCCAGATTTTCAGATTTCATTGTGGAATTTATAAAAGGATTCGGCCACATGGGGAGGTCTAAAAATTTCGACCAGCTAATCAAACACACACAGGGGCGCACACCTGTCGAATATTACGGAAGGTTATGGCACCATAAACCCATTAGATGCCTCTCGAAGACTTTTATGATCTCTCCTAGAGGTCTGGAGGTATTTGTTGACACGACTGATATGACATCCGGTCATCAGAATTCGAGACTCGCTAATGTCGACGGCGACCTTTTGAAGCGAGTGGACAAGCTTTTTGGCGATAGATTGACAGGCGAGACGGTTTCGGTTGTTAAGATTTTAGGCACGTGTGTACATTTAAAATCAATGAAAAGTGACTAGGCGCCGAGAAGATTTTCTTGACTATCAAGTAATACAATAAAATAGTGCAATTAAAAAATGTATATATAAATTCAGTACATCAACGAAGAATGCCTTGATGTTTATTTTATATTCGATAAATAGATCCAATGGCTTCTTATTAAAAGGAAATGCAAACAATATACGTATTCTAGATGTATTATAGTTTGTGAGAAAAAGGTCAATCTATATCTATAAATATCCGAATAGCTCAAGACCGATGAAAATATTCCAATTTTTTAAAAGTCAATTTAGAGCTCTTATTGTTGCGTTTATTACTAAATAAAGGAACAGAGAAATACAACTAATTGCTTTACAGCCGTTTTTTAGTTGAATGTTGTAGCTGAAAACGAGTTTTTACAAAAGAATTGGCAACAGATCTGGGGTCCAGCCATCCCCCTGTTCGCACAGAAAGCATTTTTTTACCTTTTGTCTGAATAATTCAAATAAAAATAATAAATGAATTTGAATAAATTAAGGAAAAACATAAAAACCTTCATGAATTTTAAGAAATCTTTATTATCTGGAGGTACTGAAATTTTAATTTGAGAGCAAAAGTAAATCTACTTTTAATGTAATTTTGGGACATGCAAAAAATCTGATGATGTGTCGTAATAAATCTTACGTAAGTGTAGAATAAACATGTATGATAAAAATACAGTAAATAGTATATATACCTAAAACACTGTTTTTTTAATATGCCTCAGTTAGTTATGATTAAATATCAAATCTTTAATAGTTGATTGTGATGAGGCAAGTCAGTTTCTGAACAGTAAGCTAATACATACATTACGTTATGGTGTTGCAAATAAGAGTTAGATTTGATTTCAAAGATCGTGAAATTGTTGCACCGTATGATCATTCAAATAATGATAGATAAGTTGAAATAAATCTTTTAACCTATTCTGCACTGATTGTATTTTTTTTCTCGTGAAACACGCTGTTGAGATGAACAACAACAATTTGTTACATTAATTGTGATCAACACCAATCTTAGTGTTACACAAATTGTGCGTCTTATTCGACCATCCGGTAATTAAAGCATACATATTATAAGCTGTCTAAAGACTCGTAAACATTCTATTGTATAACTGATAAAGACTGCTGAAAGCCTTATTATATTTGTGAATGTTTACCGTGGCTACTTTTGTTATTATTTTTTATAAATTCTCATTCATGCAACTATCTCCCGTTTTAAGAAAATGTGTACGCGATGAAACTAATTAACTTTTTCATTCAGGTGCCTCGCCGTGAATGGAGTATTGTCTCAGCTCAAAAATTGCGATAGTAAGATCTTTGTCCAGACGCACAAGTGCGACTAGGAGCCGAATCTCAGATAAGGTTGTCGCGACGTTTTCGTCTTTATCACAAAAGCACTCGAAGTCCCGTGGGGATCTCCATTAGGGAAATAAAGAGGAATATGCTAAAACGATTAAGTTTGGAAGTGTAAAAACAAAGCCATGTGAAGTGTGTCGCCAGACCAGGGCGGCGTGAAGGAATCTGGCGACGAGGCTTTTTTTCTGTAAAGCGCCCGACCAAACAAACAATGGGCAGACCCTTGTGTGTAGTGCCATATTTTAGTGATTTTTTAGGTCAGCATTTGTCGGTTGTAAAGTGGTAATACAAACAAGACGCGTGGGGGTGGAGCAGACTGGCGCGAGGGTTTCTTCCTAGACTGGTAAATAATCATTGTCGGCAAGATGGCCGGCGCTTTATAATAAATAAATTACTATAATTGTTTAAGCTTCAATAACAACCAATGCCTCTCAACAAGCAGTAGCGACTCTATGAATGAGAATGAACTTTCAATAAATTTACTATAATACTAATAATACACTGACATTTAATATGTGGTTTCAAAATTGAGTTCACAGATAGTAAGTAAAGTATACCAATAGCAATAACAATTTTAGACAATAGTGAATTGTTTGTGTGACGATATACTATGATTAACCGCGAAACTAGAATATTTTAGATATCGCATTAATTGATAAAGAAAAGTAATTTATATGTAAATTTAAGTTGTGAATATACGTATTAGATTCAAGTTGCGCGCTGAACCATTCGTCGAACTCTTCAATAGTTATTTCCAATTAATAAATTAATGTATAAAGAATTAAGTTCCTCACATTTATTAATAGTTATTTACTATGTAGCAACTAGTTTAAGATATATTTTGGGTTGCATAACGCTTATGTGTTAGATAGGGATAAAAGGTTTCCACGATATTAATCCACAGGCAAAAAAATGTTCTTCATAAGTGGCATGTTTGAAAGATTTTCAAGTGCACCCAGTAGTAGCGCGTAATCTCTTGTATTGTTGACAAAAATGACTTTTTAGTAATGTTTATTTAGCCGAAGGCGCCAGCGACCCACTCGAGCCAAAATGACAAATAACCGGCTTAGCTTTTTTTCTTAGTCTTTCCATATGAAAAAAGTGTATATTAAACTTGTGGGGAAAGTCGCACATTGTTTTCTTGGAAACGATATAATAATATAATTTTTCGAACTTACCGTCCGCCTTTGGTGATTATCATTTCGGTGCCCAACTGATGAAACTCTTTCCAAAGATCGGAATTGACCAATTTAGCTTCACAGTTGAACAAAGGCAAAACTATGCAAATAAAAATAAAAACAAATTAATAATGTATAAACCGTTAAGTATGGTGGTTATCAGTGTAGAAAAGTTAGTAGTTCCGTATTGAGGTAGTAGTATACGTGGATCAAAATGTCAGGAATATTAGAGACATTAGATATTAAATAAAATATTCAATGATGTTGATACATATGCAAAATTTTTGTCAAAATATTACTAGCTTTTCTATGTGGGATAAGTATATAATTTTTGGCAAGAATGTATTAAAATAATTTTATAACATATTTCGATATTTGGCTCTATAAGTTTTTGCATGTTTTATTATTATGGAAATTAACTCGAGAAGAATAAAAAATGTTCTGTTACATGAAATCGTTGTTCTATTTTGTCGTTCCACGACAAAATATTCACGGGCAAAACGCTTACCGACATAACGTACACGACAGAACGTTCACGCAACATATTATTCAAAAATTCGAAATTGTTTCCTTACGAAAAAAAAAACGTTTAAAAATTGCGTGATAACGAATAATTACGCGTCCTTTCAAAGATGAATAAACACATATAATTTATAATCTAGTCTAATCTTCGATTTCTTTATATAAATTATGAAATATAATGTTTTTTTTTACTGTGGATTTATAGTGTGCACGATTTAATTTTTTTCCTTCTTCTTCTTTTAGGTACTTTAACTAATAAGTAATTGTAAATCCTTTTTTAATTTTATGAGGTACCCAAAATAATAAGTACGAAAAAAATTAAATTGCGCACACTAAGGATTCGCAGTAGAAGAAGAACACGTTTTTCATTAAGTTTCCTTATCAATATCAAAATAACGAAAATTCTTATAATAAATTTTGTACTGTAAATAATTTTTGATTAGACTAGTTTATCTTTATTCATATGTAGAAGGATGTGTAATTCTTTTTCGCCACACATTTCATTGAATTCTTCAACGCTTTATTCGTAAAAAAATCGTTTTTGAACATTTGAACATTCTGTCGCATGAAACACATGTCATGTACATTATGTCGGTGAGCGTTTTGTTCGTAAACGTTTTGTCGTGTCACATATTTATTTACGCACAATATTAATTTGCCTAAATAATTGAATAAAATACATTCAGTGTTCTTAATAACATATCCACCTGTTTTTCTAACATTTCAATTTTCATTTCCAGCATAAAAATACCAACATTTCGTTAACTTATTAAGAATTAAATGGAAGAATTAATATAATATCGATTAAAAAACACACTTTATAATCTCATTTAGTAGGTAAAATACAAATGTTTTTAGAATAAATGGTAGCATCAGTTATACTAAGAAAAATCTCCAAAACAGTCTCATTCCTTAAAACCTAGTAATTTGTAGATATATTTTGATGCTATTAATTTAACCATATTAACGTGAAAATAAAATGCGAGAATTCCTATTATTTAAGTAATCTAAAAAAATCAAATTTTAATATTTCAGCAAAAAATTATATGCCTTTTATTTACAAAGAATAAATATTATGAACCTATTGTTTATACTCAATATATAGAATTTTCTTTATAATACCTTTTTCGATAAATACGTGTATTGAAATTATTATTAAAATGAACAACAAAAAATATATTTGATCATCCTCATATTTATAAAAATCTCCCGATTTTATGAATTAAATATGATTTTAATATTTCATCCAAAAAACGTTATTATTTTATTTTACTATAATAGTTTCTAAAAGCAAAAACTTGTTTCATCAATAAGTAATTATCATGAACGTTATTAATATGATATAAATGATATTCAATTATATATGCGATGAACAGATTTTTATTTGTATTGAAATGATCATTGTATTAATCAATAAGCATATAATAAAAATCTTAACATAAATAAATATTAAATGATATTATATTCTGTTAATATTAGCATTGTTTTAAAAGCTTTATGATTCAATCAATAAAAACTATTACTTACAATTAGTTTTAAAAATTCTTTACTGTTAAGTGTTTCGGAAGTCTCAAAGAGAGAAGATTTATTATTTACTCGTTTTTGTGTAAAAGAAACGCTGGGTTTTTTCGACTTTCATTGTCCCACTTCCTTTTTGTCTTTGGCTAGGGTCGAAACGTGTTATTTAAAAACATGCCATAAATTTTAATTGTTCTTTTGACAACAAACTTTTCTACAGAATTGGCATCGGCGTTTCAGGTCATTTTAGACAGAAAACAATGAGCCCTTGAACATGTGTCCAAAAACCCCTCATTATTCGAGGAAGTAGTAATAAAATTTTACCCACACGTGCGAAGCAAATAGCAGTACAATAGAAAAGAAAATATGTAACTTGGGACTTTTGCCGAAAATAAAACGTTAATATTTTAATCAATTCTTAAGTTTTAAATAAATTCACTCTCAAAAAGAGGCGCTACCACAATTTTCTCCAATTAAAAATCATCATAATAAACATAAAGTTTGATATATTTCAGACTTACATAATAAAGGAGATCGTACAATTTCTACAATAAAAATAAAAATATTTTTTTTGTTACTCCAAACATTTGGTTATATCACAGATTATAATATAACAAACTGAATTTGCATTAATTACGATCACTGCATATGTTATGAATCGCGATAAAGCGTTATGTTTTGAACTAACTATGTTAATAATAATAAGAAAGCATGCATTAAGTAATTATATAGGTAGATATAAATAATTATTAATTAACAGTTTGATACATAATTGTATGACTAATCACTTTAACTCTCAAATATCAATCATTCAGTCATTATATAGATTATTTTATAATTTATACATTTATTTTAAATTTCAATAAAGGGTTTGTGGATAAATAATTAATCACTTAAAATATATAAATACCTTCAGTTTTTGTATGTGTATTGTAATACATGTTGAATTGATGTGATGCTTGTGGAAATGATTCCCTCAGATCGTATAAGCTCATTGTAGAATTTTAGAAAAATTAGTAAATATTCGCAGTAAGCGTAGCCAAAAATCACACCAATCGCCGAAAGTGGTAACAGCCGACTGAAACTTATGGGGGTTGAAGAAAATAGGCAAAACACAGAATCAAGTAGGAGGGGCTTTACCTGGACTCGCCTTCAGTTGCCTTCATTGGTCTCAAACTTACGAATCCCACCTACGAAAAATGTAAACAAAAGACAAAAAATCTTGATAATTTTGAGCGTTCCTTATCTACATTCGTTAATTGTTATCTTGGATAATGTGTAGAGTGGGCAAATATCTCTAATTAGTTAGACTCTAAACTTCTAAAGTAATGTAACAATTTTTTTTTGTATAAAATGGAACAAATTGTTTCATAATCTAAAAATAATGTTGTATTAATTTGATTTAATATGTAAGCATATTCACTATATATTAGATTTGATATTTATTTGGGTTTCTTACTTATTCATATTTATTCACTAATGAAAACAGTCTAGGGAGTCGTAAGCAATAATCAACGATTTTAAAATAAATTTTGAAGATACGTGTTTATCTGTGACATATTTAAAAAAAATCAAAGACTCTACAACACCATTCTTCGATTTATGGTGAAATAACTTTTAATATACGAAACTTCATCAAATAGTTCGTCGTCATTGTACAAAAATATATGTTTAATACTTTTGGAACAAAGGGTCCCTAATTTATAAAATTATGCTAATTGTCGAATTCAAGGAGGCAGTGGCGTAGCTAGGGTATGTGCCGCCCAGAACGATCCTTAAAATGGCATCATACATTTTTACAGGGTCATAAAATCAGCATTTCTTAAAATAATAAATTGGTTATTATTAAACTTTTGTTATTCATGAATTTATATATGTTTTAGTGCATTCAGGGTTAATAACCACACTAGACGATCCCATTGCGAATATGCCGCCCCTAAGCAAGTGCCGCCCGGGTCAGCCCCCCCCCCCCATAGCTACGCCACTGCAAGGAGAACGTCTTTATTTCGTCTTCCGGTGCTGTATCTAGAATAGTTTAAACCCGGAGGAGAAAATTCTATTTGCCCCCTCCCCTAATTTTTTTTCACAATTTTCGAATACGTTCATTATGTGAATTTTCGATATGTTATTGGCATAAATTTTCATGACATGCAAACTGATCAATCACATAATCAATATCAATGTTTAATTTTTAATACTGAGAAGAGTTTAATTACTAAGACGATCTTATCCCATTGAAGCTCGCAAATATGTCAAAATAAGCATTAACTTTTTTAATAATTCCACTATTGACATTTTACATACTGATCAGTTGACTTTCATTATCAGATATGTAGCACCTGAAAACGATTTACCAAATGAGAGATTTTTAAACTTTTGTTAAAGTAAGAGATCACTCAGGGGAAATCATGGCTGATATAGTGCTTAACTATCTCACTACTGAGCTTGACATTGACTTCATTTAATAAAATACTATAATTCTTAATGAAATCAAATTAGTAAAAAAAAACAACCATTGAGTGGCCATCTTTTGCCCTCCCCCCCCCCCACCCTTGAAAAAGCTGAAATAACGTTCCTGAATCTAAACAAAAATCTATCCCGAAAATATTTTTTTAAATAAGTCATTTCAATGAAATAATATCGGAATACATTTTCACCATTATTTTATTTAGCATGAAGTTATATTTTCACTAGTGAGCTGAAATACGTTTTCATCAGTAGACATATATATACTTAATTGATAGGATCCAGTGAAATTATATGCTGCTCTAAAATATCTATGAAACTCAATTTGTCAGTTGCGAAACGTTCATTTGCTGTTCAAACCAAACGCAACCTACACGAATTAACCGAACCCAACTTGACCTAATTAAAGTTCTAAAACTAATTAGAGCTTTGATTTTTTTAGGATAAGTCAAAATAACCCAACTTATCTCTCAAGGGGAAGAAAAATGGAATATTGCTTTGTAGTTTGATTGCACTTTAATACAACACTATGTTTTAAGAGTATGACAGCTATCCTTACCTACAGACTTCTGATATGAGAGTATCGGGCAAAGTATATTCAAACCGAATTTTGGTCAATAGAAAAGCGCAAAAACAAATATCACGTCTCAGAAGTCAAAAATCCACGTCAAAAGCAATAAAATTGTGTCGTCGTCGTTGCAGTGGGTACGCTCGGTACCACTGCGACGGCACGATTTTGTTGCATTTGACGTGGATTTTTGAATTCTAAAAAGGGATAATTGTTTCTTGCGACCTCCTATTGGGCAAAATTCGGTTTAGATGTGTTTCATACAAATCTCACTTATTGTAAGTCGTAATATTGTTATAAAAAGTCTTAATATGGACCCAAGATAATCGAACGTGCTGGGACGACGACGGCACGATTTAATTGCTTTTGACGTGGATTCTTTTATTTTGGCCAGAAAAATAGATACCATTTAATGAAATACCATAAATTCCTAACTAAAGCAAAATATTAAAAAAATGACCATTGACTGACCAAATCCCCCCCCCCCCTCTGGAAAAAGCTAAAGTGTCGTCCCTGACGTGCAAAAGCTATTTTGGAAAGTTACAGTGCTATTACTGATGCCCTTCATCAGATGCTAACGTGAAAGATGGCGCTAGGCTTAAAACTAACAATCTTTTGCAAAAAATGAAGGAATTATAATTTGTTTAAATGCTGTTTGGCGATGGGTGGCAATTATGGCATAGAACATGAATAAAAAATGCAGATGTGAGGGGTCCATTTATAAATATATTTATTTAGCTTTTATTATGGCCAAAACTTGGCGGCACTCTGGTAACACTGGCGCGGCAGACAGTCTCTTGGCGAATATTGGCGGGGCCTCGTGCTCCGTCCATTCATTATTATATAAACATGTAACCGTTCCTATATTTCAATAATAATACTGCAACAGTTCAATCTGTGTCTAATTGCCACCCGTCGGCAAAATATATTTTGTAATCAATAAATTAATTGTGTAGTTTGCTCTCGAACATGCCACAAATGGGATTCATTTGGTGGTTTGAAATGGCAACTCTAATTTCTATCTGTCAAAACATTGTAACAACGCCGTACCAACACAGTAAATTAAATAAAATAAGCAATCTTTTAATGCTGTTTGTCAAATATTTTAAGATTAACAGCAGAATTAGCAACTAAGATGTAAATCTTACTTTCAGATTAACATTCTCATTCAACTTGTGTCAAAATAATCACTTAAATGATCTGGCAATTATAGATGCACAAACCAGAGCTTTTAAACTCGTTACAAATTTATTATTAGTATAGTTTTAGCTAATGTTTTTTAAATTATTTTTTTATAGGGTACTCACCTAAATATGATTGACGATTAATATTACATTCCTGCGACAGCGTTAATGTTTTTTAATTAATATTTTTTAAATCTAAAATTATTTTCCAAGTCATATTACCATAATAAACTGTTTATAGAGCCATTAAAATTGATTCTTAAATGAATGATATAAAAAAGCAATACTAAATGTTTAAGTCGTCAAATGTATAATTGGGTATGTGAACTACTGCCAGCATCAGATTAGTTAAAGCTAGTTAAAATAAAAGTACAAATTGAGGTTAAACATTCTAGATGTTAAAGCTAAAAGTCATAAAATGTGTATAAGTTTTGATTTCGAGTTTTTTCTAAACTTTTTTTTCATGTAAATCGAAATAGATTCTAAAGCAACCACAAAGTGCAAAGTTTATATGTATTTATCATCTTACAAAAGAATAAAATACATAAAAAAATTGTTTTATTTTTTTATTGACACAATAATTATACATTCAAATTTGAAACATTCAACCTAAATCAAATTTAGATCTTCTTTTAAAGTTATTGATACATACGAGCAAACTTTACAACACGTGAACTCACAACACAAACGTGACATAGACCCAAAAACCACATCAAATTAGTTCTAAAAGATTTTATATAATTTACGTTAAACAATGACCAAAGTAATGCATTTCTACAACTTAAGAGTAATGGATCTAATGTCTCAAATAAATGCACATATGAGGTAAACGAATATTTAGAACCTATTGAGTAAAATACGTTATACATATTTATTTCGTCACTTATAGTCGATGCAAACAATATGTAATATTCAGCTTTCTACTAAAAATATACAGATTATTATTTTATAAACAATATTGATACAGATTTTTAGAATAATTAAAGTATTTTTCTTGATCGATCGAACGTGACGTTCTAAAGTAGCTTTTCACGTTTATCCTATGACCAAATCTTGAACCTGCATCAATTCCGATGGATCGACATTGTTCTGAATCGGCTGAACAGGAGGAGCCGGATTAGGATTGGCCGCTAAGCGTGCACAAGCCTTTTTATGTACAAACCAATGGAGTCTTTGACATTCTCTATCACAATATTGAACAAATTTGCATTTAGAACACTTCTTGGCTGGTTTTTCTTCACCACACGTGTTGCAATATGGCACCGAGTTGACAAATCCGCGCTGTCCGTTTATGGCCGCATCGATTACGGCCAACGTGCCCGGAGAATCGTCTCTGGCCATCGTAGTAACCGCTTGTCTGAAGATCATGCTTTGCCGGAAGGGAAACTTTCGGATACCTTCGTTTAAGAAATTATCTTGAAACTCTAATGTAACGCCATCTTTACCCGGTTTGAGCAGTTTCTTAGCGAATAGGTCGAGAAAATCTGATTTTTTCTCTTCGGTGCCCTCTTCTTTCTTCTGTTCCTTAGATGCTAAATGTCTTCGCTTTATATCATGTATTTCGCTTACTAAATAATAGAGATAGTGTAATTTGAAAGATATTACTTCATCTTTATCGCCACCCTTAGTCATTTCTTTCTCGGACATGGCCGCTAAGACGTTTTTCATAGCTAATAAGCGAACGTTTAGCAATGGAGATCTTTGAATGTTAAGAGCGATCCTGATTGGATTTAAGTTAACTTCCATTATGAACTTATGAAACGATTCGGCGAGTATCGGCGGCAGAAATGGAATTGATAACATATCAGTGTAACAATCTACGCTGCTCTTCGGGATGAAGTTATTTATTTTTGCAACTACGTTGTAATTTCCTACGAATCCAGCCATTTGAGCTGCAGTTCTTCCAACGGAATTTTTAGCGTCGGCTTTGACGCCAGCCAATAAAAGCATTTGGCAGATTTCTGCATTGCCAGAGAGAGCTCCGAAATGCAGTGATGTGTAATTGTACTCATGCTTACTGTAGTTGACATCGGAACCCTGAAATTGAAAGAAATTTAATAATATGTATATTTTTAAACAAACTTATAAATTGTTACAAAAAATTTAAGAGTAAGATTGTGAAAACAAACCCATAGAAATAAATGGGCCGGTTGATATTGCTTGAGGATAAGTTTTGTCTATGTCAGGGCTGCCTAACCAGTCGATCGCGGTCTGAATTTAAGTTGATCTTTGCTCCCAGGGAAGTCATTTAGAGATAGGGAGGTGGGGGCATTTGTAACCTCTTGAATTTGGCCAGAAAAATGCACGTCATTTAATGAAATACTATAAATCTAAATTAAATCAAAATATTAAGAAAAATAACCACTGACTGGCGAACTTTTGCCCCCTTTTTTAGATAAGTAGATCGCCACTATTAAAAATTTGGGCACCTCTGGTCTATATTCATATCTTGTAGAAAACATAAGGCAATTTTAAAGGAGATGAGCCCAAATAACCCATTTATGAGCTTAATATGAAGGGAGGGTGATATTTGGCGGTCCAACAACTTTTCAATTTACTATGACTTACATAATGTTCGGTTCATCATTATAAACTCAGTAAGATATTCCATTTGGAAGCATCTGTTGATGATCTGTTTAATTGTATAAATATGTATATGCAGTTAACTAAGAAAACATGTGGCAGACTAAGAATTGTCAGTAGTGAGTCTAAAAGGATGACATCTGGAAGTAACACATCAAAGCTGAAATCAAATTGCCGAAGCTACGAATAAAACAAAGACAGAGCTACACTTCGATGCTCATGTTAGGCAAAATGAGAGCATTGTATGTTTGTGGTATCTAGTTTGAAATTAGCTGTGCATTGTCGTTAGGTTTCGATTCATTTCTCAGCACAAGTCTGATTTCTGCTTAACAGAATCAGCAGCGATAACTTTGACGCTGATTGAGACAGATCAATATGCAATAGAAGCTAAAGATCTGTTTCTCTACTATTATTTTAAATTTTGTACCAAAATTACAGATCTCCTTTTACAATTAAAAATGTCGAAACTTTTTGGCTCAAATATTCGACAGTTATTTAAACTGATTAATATAACTTTAAAAAAATTAACTCGTTTCCTTCAAAATTTGCCATGTTTTCATAATAGTCGAATAAATCATAGTGGTGTAGCAGGTCTTCGAGTTAGTAGTCTGTAGTAGTGTAGAATATGTAACGATGTACTGGCGGCACTCATAGTAAATAATGAGTCTGAGTTTATACAAATCCATTTATGTTTGAAGCGAACAGCTTTGACAATTGGTAAATGGGCTTATTTTGTTGTTTGTATGGAATGGGTTTATTAGATTTTATGGTCTATATCTATTATCTGCTGGACTTCACGATCATAGCATGTTTATGAACGAGAACAATGCTTTTTGTCTCTAGTGTGAGTATAGTAGAGAAAATCTTAAAACCATGCATTTGAATGTGAATTATATCGTTCGGACGAGTTTCTCTGACAAGCGACATAGAAATCTTCATCACAATAATTAATGTTAGTTTGAATGTAATCTGTGTCGCTTTTGGAACTTTCTATGACACTCCATTGTTTACGTTTGAATAGTCTGACAATCTCTACTCCTGGGTGATCTTATTAAATGATGGTTTCACTTGAGTGATTTATAGTGTTTTTCGTTGGAATAACAAAGCGATATGATATTAGCGGTCTGATCTAATTCGTAACAATGACAACACTTGTACAAAAATAATATATTTTAGTATATGATATAATTGTCGAAAAATTGACCAACCTCTAGAGAGAAATGAGAATGAAATTTTTTTGAAGTGAACGTTTTGTTGCATGATAATGTGAAAAGTGATAATACTTTTATATGAGCACCGAGTTTCCGATTAAAACCAAATGTTAAGATAATTAATAGTTGAAAAGAAAGCAAACTGAATACGAAATATAGAAGAATACAAAAGAAATAGAACAAAAGGATTGCATCAAAAAAATACCTGTTGGCAACCCTGTGCTTAGTGTAACATTATTGAATTTAAAAATGATCATAAGTGTTTACGAGTGTGATAAATATGAACATTGCTTTAATCATTACACCCGAAATGTTACACAATTGATTTAAAATAAATTAAGTGCTTTATTAAATTGTGCGAGTATACAAAGGCGAATAGATGTCGCACCTGATCGAGCAGCAAACGGACGTGATCGGGCAGGCCGCGATAGGCAGCGTGCTGCAAAGGCGTCATGCCATGTTCGTCGGTGAGCCGCGCCAAATTGCGTTTATCGCGACCGGCTTGCACGAGCGCATCTTTGAGTTCAGAGTAGGTGCCCCTAGCCGCCGCAGCAACCACGGGATCCTCGGGCTGGACTTCTGTCAAAACTGGGGTTTCAACCGTCGTCGCCATCTTAACCTATCAGTCGCTGGTACTCTACGTTCGATGACGGATAGTGTTACCACTCGAAAAATATTCAATATGATAATTCATCGCAAAGGGGAAATTTAGTGATTACAATTAAATTAGAAAAACTAAAATAGTTTTTAATTATAGGATCAAAAACTAATTTACCCAGATATGTGCAAAAAAATAATATATTTTTATTTATACACTGACAACGTGTACATACAGTTTTTTTACTTAATAATAATTCTGCAAGCGACAAACAATTTTATTTATGTCAATAATTAATGTCGTTTAGTCCCATCTAAACAATATATTGTGCGTCATATCATCTCATAGCTAGTCAGGACAAGCTCTATCATATTTAGCTCTCTCTCTCCCCCCCCCCCCATAAATGTTATCTACCCTTAACATGCAAAACATGAGTTGAAAAAAAAATGAAATACTTTTGACGATGGAAGATGACGGGTGACAATTAGGCACTGATTGTGCTGTTGAAGTAGTATTTTATTGAAAAGTGTTAATAGTTACATTATTAATATGAGTATGTGGATGATGCGCGGGACCCGCACTGGCCGTGCGAGCCCGCCGAGTCGCCAAGAGAAAATGTGCCCGTCATCGCAGTGCTACCGGAGTGCCGCCAAGTTTTGACCATAATAAAACCTAAATATAAATCTACGTATACTTGATTATTTGAATGCATTTTACCAATTATAGTGGTTTTTATCGTATAACAATTATTCAATAAATTTATTAGGCCAAATAGCTGAACATATTGTATTTTCCAGATCAGTCTAGAGAAAAGAAGTGAAAAAGTGGGGAAAAAATCGCATATAAGAATCAATTTTGGGCATCGTGTTTCGTACATTTCAGGATATCATTATTACTTATTATTTAATGTTTTCGTCCTTTGTTAATATTATCACGTTAGCAATAATTATATATTTCATTATAACTTTTGTAAATGATAACAAAAAATACGCACGTTGTCGAAACGTACTAGAGTTTGGTAGTACACTTTATTTTTCGAATAAGTTTTAATCAGATTTTAACAAATCTTTCTTGAAAAACCGACATTCACTATATAGTCTAATTTGCCAATATATTTTAAAATGTGATAACAAAAAAGATCACATGACGCAACCATATTTAAATATGTTTTATTTTTATGGCCAGACGGTATTCTCAGGGGTGGTCAGCCATAAGGATCCTCCTGTTGTGCATCTTCAAATAATTCATCATCATAAGAAAAATAAACATTGCCTCAATTGCACACGCTGAATTGAAACATTATTGAATTAAACTTTATTCAGTCGATGTTTTGAAAGGTTGAAAAATCTTTTTTGGTAAATAAATAATTTTGGACTGCAGTAAAACAACACTTCAAAACAAAATTAACCCTTTATTCATCAAACTGCGTATTGATCTTCGTACAAAATTGACGCTCATAATGGCTGCAATGAGCGCCAACATATGAATCGAATACTATTGCACTAATCGTTAACTTTATACGTATGATTAATAAACGAACATCTTTTTTGAATACAGCAAATTCGTCTACAAAAGCATATTATTTTGATATTCATTACAAATACGAACATGTATATTATTAAATATATTTTATATAATTATAATGACAGTTAATAATAATTATTTTAATGCGAAAGGGGCGAAGACTTCCGCGGTGGCTGCTCCGCGGTTCCTTCGCCCCTCCACTAAGCTTCAAACATTTAACATCGCCAATAAATATTGCTCACTACACAAATTCAATAAAACACACAGCGTTGTTGGATCATAAGTCCACATATAAAAATAGTTAATCTAAACACTAGTATAATGATAATAAAAAAATCAAACATGCAAACGTTTGTCACGTCACATTGCCCTCTGCAACGCAACAAACGCTTTGAATGCCTAATAAATATATAATAAACATTGTATATATGTAGGTATATGAATATTTTCTCTGATCACATAAATATTATTTATATAGACATGTAAATCACACTAATTAATCTAATATGCCGAGTCACTTTATTCAGACGTCGACATATTTCTATTATCTATACAGCATTTTCAATTTCAAGGAGATCACCAGTCTCCTCTATGATGATTATAATATATTAATACATAAATATATGCATGTTAAATTCAACTTTATAAGTACTATTATAATATCATAGCAATACTACTTTTAACACATATCACGAAATTACTATTTTTATTCAATATATGCTTGATAATTTGGTTAATATATATTATATAATATATTTTCAACGAGTATATATATCTAAATTTAGATGAATTGCATGCTAAATGGATGTGATTCAATCACCTTGATTTCAGGGATTGGGTATCGGGGGATCGTTATACCGACAATCGCTAAACTCAAGGGATTTTTTAAAATGAAATGGGTGATCACACGTAGTACAGCTGAAATGAGATGCGCGCTGTCTCTCAGACGTCTTGAGGTTCTACAGGTCTTGCTTCAGGCCCTTGGCCTGAACCACTCACTTGGGGATATTCGACTGCTACTCCGTTAACTCTAGCCGCTTGAGTATCACACCACGGAGTCGTCAAGATTTTAATCCTCTAAAAATATATATTGAAATTATTAGAACATGTACACTAAATTATTTTAGTTGACGCTTAAATTTATTAGAGCATAGTATTGAAAGGTACGGCACCCGCGCGTGGCATGCGAATCTGGCGTTAACATATCCCCCACCGTGAAACGTTGGAAATAACACAATTAAACGAATAACACAAAAACGTGATTACAAAGAAATTCTTACAAAAAAAAAAAAATAATATAGCTTTATAGCATTCATCCCACATTCTGGATTTTTGAACCGCACAATTAATTTTTCATGAACCTAATAACGTATCACTTAAAATTAGGTTGTTAAATAACGTAATCGTCACTGCCAAATAAACATGAATTAAATACCTGAATAAAAGTGCCTTTAGTCATCAAGATCTTGATGATTGCAACCAACGGTATCATAGCCACGCTCGAACCGGCTATACACCAACCCAACACATTTGCCCAGCCCGGATAAACATAGTCTTCATAGCTCAAAGGTTCGTATCCCACTAGTCCATATACCGTTATAAACATTAGAAATAATGGAGCTATAAATTTCCAGCATATTCTCCAATAAAGACCAGGAGCGAATCCGATCATGTCGCGTATGTCGTCACAGAATCTTTGAGTCCCTAAATAAATTAATAAACATTATTATAAATAAAATATGTATATATTATACTGAGATATACCATAAATCCACGAAACAGCTATAGCCTCAAAAAACACAGCTATCAAGATAGAATAACCAGCTGCGTAGCGATCCAACAGTTGGAAGAAATAAAATCCACCCTGAGAGCAACTAGCCAGTCCCACCATGAAATAAAGAGAGAAAAGACACGCGACAAAGATTTCACGATGTCGTCCAATCACAGGAAATTCGTCGCTAAGTGCCGTTATTATAGCTTCAGATCCGCCAAACTGTCGATTGGTTAGTAATCAGAATTTTGTTTTAGATCATATTTAGAATGCTTGAATTACCGAACTATCCAACCCTAGAGTTAGTAACATCATGAAGAATATAAGAGCCCAAAAAACGCTTCCTGGCATAGTGGCGATGGCTGCTGGGTATACAACAAAGACCAAACCAGGACCTTCAGTTGCTACATCTTTTATGGAACGACCGGAAGCATGAGCCATGTAACCCAAAACTGAAAAGATGACGAATCCAGCGATGAAGCTAGTCGCTGAATTGATGAAGCTCGTGAGAATGGCATCCCTAAAATCAAATCATTGAATAAATCAACTCTAAAAATAATGACATAAATATATTTATAAATACTGGTAGACGTTGTTGTGATATTTGTTGTATGAAGCATAAGCTAGAAGTACTCCAAATCCGGGTCCTAGTGAGAAGAAAACTTGAGTAGCAGCATCAACCCATACCTGAAATTATATTTTTTGATTGACATTGCTCGTTTATTTTATTTCAATATATACACACCTCAGCATGAGTGATGACTTCAAAATTAGGACTTAAATAGTATCTGATGCCGTCTGCAGATCCTGGTAAAGTGACACCTCTAACCAATAGAACGAGAAGAACCGCATATGGAAAGAGGGCCGTAAACCAGACGACTTTTCCTGAAGTGCTAATGCCTTTCCAAAGAGAGAAGTAGCATATGAGATAGACGGTTAGAAGACAAAGAGCCAGATCCCATTTCACAGAGCCAAGATCGTGGAGACCGCTGCTTCGATGTAGTTCCAAAACAGCACGACTGAAATTTGAATACAATCAAATAAAATATTTTACTCTTAATTAAATATGATATATTAAAAAGCTGACTTGAAATATTCTGCGGCGGCTGATGCGAATCTCAGATCTTCAGTGGGCGGTGGATGAGTCGTAGTAGTCAAATTTGTAAAATTTGTTCCTGAAATGGTGGCGTTTTCCAAAAATAGTATCTCAGACGACCAGGTGATATTTGAAGTTCGTGTTGCGTTGTTGGTCATCAATTCGAACTAAATTAAAGAATATGTTTTATGAATGGTATGCATTTTTTATGGTATTGTAATGATGTTTATACCGGACGACATAGTGGAGTGTTCCAAGGATTGTCACAAGAGGTCCAAGGGAGAAGATCCGTGAAGGAAGCGAAGAAGAAACGAAGGGCCCAGGCAATGATGACATTATAGTAGAAGTCCACGTAGAAAGCTATCAATACCACAGCGTATCCAATACCTGCAATTTTTTTTATAAAAATGATTTAAGTAATGCATCAACTTTTAAACTCAATGAAATATACATAACATTTAATTTAATAATTTTCTTCTCATATATGTATATACACATGCAAAAAATAAATGATTTAATATTATATTGCTAGTAGATTCTCATACTTTTAGAATCTTATCCGTAATCGAAGTTGGTAATCATTTTATTGTAGTTACATTTATCTAGTTTACTACAGTCCTAAATAACGAGAGAATGCTCTTTCCAAACCACTCCAGAAGGTTTTTCAGTTATTATTTTTTGTATCTTGCCTTTTTCGACAAGTTAACGTTTTCATATTTGTATTGCTTCTTGATATTTTTTCATGGAATACAACACTTCCACATTTTAATACATATTTAATTAATTTATACACATTTTTTAATTTGTTTGTATACACCTGGGAGTGAATTACTTTTAGGTATTTTTCTATAATTATTTCAGTTGTTATTTATTGATTATTATTTTATATTGCATTTATAATAAATAATTAAAAAATCAGAGATTCTTAACGTTTGATTGATTTGATTTATTGTACTACTTTTTTGTATTAGTATGTTTTAAAAAATTATTCTATTATTAAATAACACTTCTCTATTATTAAATTTCGTTAATTTATTTTACATATTTTTTATATATTATTTAGCATTTGTGTATTTTTTATATCAATTCAGTGGCTCTTAATATTTTTTATAAAATTAATATAAAATGTTTTTTGGCATGTTAATTTATTTGGTACTCTTTAATTTATTGATATTATTTTTATAAAAATCATTTCTATTAATTCAAATTAAAAAAAATATTATATAAATACAATGATTTTTATTTATTACATCTAAGTTATATATGTAAATATATGTAGGGTACCTCAAAATAGTTAAAGAACGACCGCCGTACATGTACGGTGGTACGACTTAAAGGCTTAATCAAGCATTTTTTGAAGTTACTAAGAGGCCGTGTCGATAATCCGCCAATACTCGGCGATTTTAAGCTGCTTCCGTAAAGAATCGCGATCGCGTCCCTTATTCTTGACTATCGCAACCAGAACGTCAGCCATCGAGAACGCTTCTTTTGTACGAACTATCCAGTTTCTCAAGGAGCTTGCCAAACACAAGGATGTTTTCAGCGATAGCGATAGATATACGCGAGATATTGCTTAATTTAGGTGTGAACCATAATTATTTTATTTTAAAAATATTTTATGGTATAATTCTTGTTTGTATAATGGTCATCATAACGCATTGGGGAAACCTGTCATGATGCTCAGATTTGTTTTAAAAACAAAATAATTAATAGCAAACATAAATTTGATACATGATATATTATAACTAAATAATTAATATGTTACTTCAATGTAACCTTCATTCTATGACGATATAAGTATCATATTACGAAATATTATTTCAAAATGGTTTTTAATTTAATGTTTTTCATTAATTACAAATAAAATTAAAACTATTTTAGAATACTTGTTAGGACTACCGATCGCGAAACTAGAATAAAAAACGCAAATATGTGTAAAAAATTAAAATGATATTAGTCTATGATTTACTGGCAAGTACAATTTTTAAGCTGACGTACGTGACGATCGAATATTCGGTAAAATGCACTATCCGGAACTACAAGTGTTGCCAAATCTCCAGCTGCTCAAACTACAAAAGTTACGCAAAAGGCGTTTTTTAAGAAATACAGCAGAAAATAAAAATCTAATTCCACCCTTAAACCACTACAATTGGTCTAGACGTCGAGAGAAGGTAGAGCAAAAGAACCTTCTCCATCTCTACCAACGTATAAAAGCGTATACACTGCGTGCATAAGACGCTTCCATTCAGAATGCACTTCCGCCAGGAACTTTTTTCAATACTAGATACACTCGACTTAGGATACATGAGAGTTCATTCTCATGTATGTAAAAAATAAATGTAACACACCTAAGCGTTACATTTTTATATATTTTGAAATAGATAATTTATTGCTTTATCATTAAAAAATCGCAATCTACCAGTGCCAGTAAGTCTCGATTTAAGGAACCACTTTTTAAAAATCACATTAAGTTTCAATTTATAACGAGCCTAAATAAAAATCGGAACTTCATCAAAACCTGAACGATCTCATATTGTAAAGTCGTAATACGATTTGCGCGAAGAAGATAAAAAGGTCTCCACGGAGGTCTTCTCCTTCACATAATATCCACTAGATCTGGGGATTACAATAAATCAAGTTAGCGAGGGTCCATTCTTACGCGATTTAACCGACGGGGGAAAGCGACGCAGACGTGACCCCAGCGACTCTCAATCAAACGGCTGACATGACACACTGGCCTCCGAGGAGAATCTCAGATTTAATTGCAACAGTAGATATAAAATCGAGAACAATGTGTTTAACGTTCCATGCGAAAAGTCGCTAACAAGAGCCGCTCAAACGAAACGCTCCATCAAAGAGGGTTTCCCACGATTATATAGGAGTTAACAGTTGATTTTTGATGTGAGGGGGTAAGTGAGACGGCTTAGTACCGCCAGACACCCTTTAACCGAGCTTGAGCCGCGGAAGTGGAGCTGTGGCGTAATGGGTCATGGATGGGGGGCAGTGGAACGGGGACAGTGCCACCTCTCTTTGGATGCTGTTCAAGGTAAAAGCTGTGGTATGTGACCAGAAACTGAATGTGTGAAAACGGTCGAAAAGTTGGCCGCGATATTGTAGTTTGGTGTAAAAGTTGCATTTTCGCTATTTGGTCTGAACGATGGCGATGATTTGGTTTTATATGCGGGGGAAGAATGACCCACTCAAGGTTTTATGTATGCGATTGAAGGTAGGACTTTGCGTATAAGACTTTCCAACCATTTCAATTTTTTTCTTATGTGACGTCCTTGAAAAGAGGTTCGAGTAATTCTAATAAATACAGTGTGAAAAATATTTGAGCTGAATCCCTTCTAAAAACAAAGAATATTTTGTTTACTGGGATTCCAGGCTATGTTACAATATTCAAGGATTTTGGCTTCTGAGAAGGGATAATTGTTTTTGCGCTTTTCTATTGACCAAAATTCAATTTTAAATATACTCTGACCAACTCTTATATCAGAAGTGGTTTGTATGTATATACTTTGATAAACACACTTATATCTGTATGTCTCTACTTTTTCTTCCGCTTATTTTCTCCTGAGAAAACTGTAATTAGTTTTAAGACTTTCATCAGCTCAGGGCATCACGTTAGGTTTGGGTTTGACAGCAAATGAACGTTTTGCAACAGTCAAATTAAGTTTCATAGACATTTTAGAGCAACGTACGATTTCACTAGCGCCTATCAGTTAAATTATATTTTTTTCTCCTACTGGTAAAATTTCGGTTTAGATACGCTTCATTCGATTCTCACTAATTGAAAGTCGAAATATTTTAAAAAAAGACCTAATATGAACACCAAAAAAACCGTGTATTTCCACTGAGAAGGAATACTTGTTTTTTGCGCTCTCCTATTAGTCAAAATTCGGTTTAGATATGTTTCAATCGATTCTCATTTATTGTGAGCCGTAATATTGTTATAAAAAGTCTTAATATGAACGATAGATAACCGAGCGTTTTCACAGTGACGCACAGTATACGATTTGACTAATCTAGGTGGACAAAAGTCTATAATTATAATGTTCAGATATTGCTTTTTTTTAATATTACTATACCCTTGAATGTTCCCTACAACCGGTAACGTACTCCAAAACAGTTTTTGAGTCGCGATCCCTTCAATAAAAATGGGCAAAGTTACCGTTTTGGATCTAGGTAGCCGCGATTAGCCGCTTAGGGCCCATACGCACTGTCGGCTAGCCGCCGGCGACTAGCCGCCCGGCGACTGTACTTTATATGGTTTTAAATGGGTGCATACGCACGCAGGCGCCGAGTCGCCGGAGCGTCAGGCGCGATCCTGTGCAGGGGTGATGCACAGGCGACTTGCCTGTCGCGGCAACCTATAAAAGCATGGGTTTAGATGAGTGCATTCGCACGAGGAGCGACTTTCGAGGCGACTTATACATCATTCACACAAAATGGTTTCGACACCGAAAAGCTCATCGTAGAAATTGAATCCCGAATCGTTTACAATAATTTTATATGAATATTGATAACGAAAAAAAAATATTGTGAAATAATATGTACAATTATATTATATTATTTCTTGCTTCTCGATTTATTTAATGAATTTAGCATCTAAAAAATTGTGTGAGATATATACATTTATATTTCATACGGGGAAATTGAATATTATATTGAAATTAAAATAATATTTTTTTCTCTTTAAAATTAATATTGCAATTTCTTCGCGAATGTACTACCCGACCTCGAGTCGCTCGGCTTAGCCGCCTAGTCTAGTTACCTACGTTTTTGAGCCGGCGGCCGCTAGTCGCCGGCGGCTAGCCGACAGTGCGTATGGGCCCTAAGGGCAGCTGTGAACATTGACGTTTGTACTTGGCTTACTGTGTTTTGTGTGATTTAAGTACTTTTTAGTGATGGATTCTTTAACTAGAGGTAATTATCAACCTATAATTGCATTTTAATCCACCAAAATATTCGTAAATACTTAGGAATACTGTCTTAAAATATACCATTTTCAAAACAACAAAAAAAACACAAAAATTAACTTTGGATGGTCTTAAAGTATGTAGTCAAGTTGAGTCAAGACATGACAAAGCTCTAAACGTATTCTCGCATCATTATAGTTTTTTAAGAACATAATTATTTTGTGCGATTATGTGCGATTCTAAAGATTTTTAATTTGTTTCATTATAAGTGCCCAAATTTCACGAAAGTCATTATTTGACTTTTGGCGTTCTATCCCTTCCAAAGGCAGATTAAACAAAGTTATTATGTTTGTAAAGTCAAGATTTGTTGATTTGCTCCTTACACAAGATCAGGAGAAGCCCTTATGGACCTTTCTGAAAAAAGAACGTGAGAAGATTCGTGTGAAATGGCTTCGTACGATTAGACTTATTTTTAAGTGTCTATGAAAAATGGTTAAATTAAGAATTAGTGTTTTATATGTTCCACGAATAGTCACCGAAACCAAGTTTCAGTATTGGTATACCGAAAAAGCGTTTTGAAGATAGTTGTACAAAAACGAAAAAGCGCAAAGTTCAATTGGAAAAATATAACGATGCACAGCTATTTTTTGCTGCACAATTAAGTGTGCGAGCCAGTGGAAAATGAGATGCTGCTAATTTAATGGAAGAAGTATCTACAGTTTTACCAAAACGAGCTACTGGTTATAAAAAAGCTCGGAGATGAATTAGCGTGAAAAAATAACAACGGTCTTACACCCCGGAAGAAGCGTTGGCTTTATTTATTGCAAACAATTTCACTGTGCAAATGTATGCTGAAGAAGAAGAAGGATGAAATAAAGGGTAAATTCAAAGAAATCAGTCTCATAGTAGACAAAGTTAAACCAGATTTTGGTACGAGCAACGATGGGAACACCGCAAGGGCGTTTTTCACGATTTTAAAGCAACGGCTCGTATCACCAGTATCAAAGAAAATTTGATTTATCTACTATTCTTACAGTCATAGCGTCTGGCTATAAAATGGACCCGGAAAAATTTAAGCAATATTGTTTGGAAACACGAGACTTATTGCATAATATCCTGATACACGGAGCAGAAATAATAGAACAAATGTCTGAAGAGGCTTCAAAGGGCAAAAACAAAGAAATTAGGAAGGTCAAATTAGGTCACACATTAAAAACTTCTCGTGTTCGCACAAATTATGATTTATTTAAATATCTATTAATGTCGTCTGATCCTTACATTTATTTGTTACGGAAACTGCCTAAAAAAAGCAGCATAAAACATTTTGCTCACATAAAAACTTTGTTAAAATCCAAATAAATTTAGTAGGATTAACAAAATTGTGTTTTATTTGCTGCCACATCTCTAAATTGTAATTTGAGACCATTTAAAATCCTATACGTCTGATTCTGAGTTTTGTCCAGCTAGATTGGTCAAATCGTACACTGTGCGACGGCACGATTTTATTGCTTTTGACGTGAATTCTAAACAGGTACGTTACTTGGGGTAAGGGGGTTATCTAAAGAAATACTATGAATTTTAATGAAATAGAAGTATTAAAAAACCGACCACTGACTAACCAACTTTTGCCCCCCTCTGGAAAAAGCTGAAATGACGTCCCTGCCTTTCTATGAAATATATGTGAGATATTGGATGACATTTGTTACTCTTTATTATCTTTATAGCTAATTAATAATTAAATATGAAAAGGTAAACTATGATTAAGTCGATAAAATAAATAGATACACCATCAAAATATCATATACACCATATTAATAATAACAACCAGTAGATAACGCACGGAAAAATAACATTAAAAAGTGTTTTAGATGATAATTAATAAAATATAATATAATATCTCTGCATTGCCATCGCAGTTTGTTTTGCTGATGGCCTTCGTAATTTTAAATTAATAAAGTTTATCAGAGGTCAAGCGTTTAGATGTAACTAATCAAGATGATATTTTGATTATTATTTAATAATAAACGATATACGTTTTAATATTAGCTTTTTTCATATTTTTTTATCGTTCAAGCGAAACCAACTCACACATATAAGTTTTCATCTTTCAGATTCGTATTCGATTCGTTCGGGAGACGATCAAATGCTTTTAGCATCAAGGCATTCTGCGATGCGCTGTAAATTAATTATCCTCAAAGTGTATCTCGCGATGAAAAGTCACCCCGTGCTGGATTCCGCCAAAGAGGCACCGCCCCATCCCTTCATCTTTTGAGGGTGTGGGCTTTTGGGGTGGCAGTAGAACTATTGCATTATACGGGAGGGCAGCCGCTGAGTGCCGAGTAAGTGCTCCCTCTCACAATGGGGACACACTTTTCCGTTTCTTAAAAGGACACAAGAATGATTTAGAGGCGACGATTCACCACCCCTTAATCCGAACCGTCGCAAGACCACGAGGATATCCACAGGTGGAATTCGAGGAAAAATGCGACCCTAACTCCCTGGCGCGTTTATGGGGTCGAACTAACGTTTTCGGCTAACTGACCGGAAACGATTCGATTCATATACCCATTGATGTCATTATAAATATCATAGATTATACAGGATTTTTTGATAATCAAAGCAGATATAGTACTTTTCTGTGTTTTAAAAAAAAATGTAAGAAATAAATAATAATAAAAAAGAAGCGTGAATATTTATTTAATAAACGAGAGTAGTCAATTAAGTCAGTAATTATGAGAAGGCGTGCATTTAA
The DNA here is from genome assembly GCF_051122295.1 of Plectrocnemia conspersa. Classification (NCBI taxonomy): domain Eukaryota; kingdom Metazoa; phylum Arthropoda; class Insecta; order Trichoptera; family Polycentropodidae; genus Plectrocnemia; species Plectrocnemia conspersa. Next base: position 12,502,322 of record NW_028277166.1, on the reverse strand, counting down.
TGCATTTAGTTATTAAAGTTCATAAAGTATAAAACTACAGTGGCTGCAACATTTGATACCAATCCCAGATAGTTAACTATAAGACTATTGCGTTAAACAAAGTTCAATTAGTTGCAATTGTATAAGTAACTTGAATTTAGAACACTTTGATTTTGCTAAAAATTTATAAATAAAATTAACAAAGCCTGCTAAGTAACCAGATCTCACTGCTCCTTACTTTTATTTAAGGTACTATTGAACAATTATAATACTTGATACTTCGTTAAAAACTAAGAGGAACAGTCTAATGCAATTCAAATATGTCAGTAATAATAATATCTACTTATGATTAGATATATGTAAGCTATGCAGGATATACTTATGTAAAACGAATCTGAACAGAGAATCACAGATTTTTTCTTATGAGTTTGCCTCCCAAGCAGATAGCTTAAGAGATCATTACACATCTACTATTGAATCTAGTACTAATATTAGATCTATAGCTCGGTCGGTCGACGAGAGAATAATATTCTCCTCGACCGACCTCGAGAGTCATCTGATCCGTTCTCTAGCAAATGACCACAACTCTGTTAGCATATATTTACATGCAGCTGGCATTTGCCGCTCAAAACGATCCTGGCTTTAGGATTGATGCTACTTTATAAATGATGTCCACGCAGACAATTCATCAGCTTGTGAAAGGACGTCACGAAACTATAGACCTACTTTTACGACTGCAACTTTAACGTTGCTTCATTTTATTATCGGTCGGTTCATTATAATAGTTTTATGATGTCAGTGCATATCTTATATTATATAAATCGATAGGCACCTATGGTTCAAAACAAAAAATCTTCTAGTCAAATTTGCACACCAAGCGTGAAAAAGTCATTAAAATTGGACCGTTATTGATTTTAATGTACTCTTGAAATCTTAAAAAATACAATAGCGTTCCAAACCTACACGAATGCAATTTGTTTAAAAAACAACACTCCGACAGGTCACGCCGTAAAAGCACGATTCGGTCGTAAATATCAAATGGATTTGCATAGAAATTGTTTCATTTTAATGACTATTTGAAAACCTGCCAAGCGACACGTGTAACGAGTCATAAACGAAACGGTCACATCCCAGATCAGTAATTGGTTGCGGCAGCAAAAGTGGGTGAGCCCTAAACCTATCTCTGGAGAGACCATGTATTGGAGCCAAGGCTGATTGATACACAAAGCCTAACTATAACTTCCACTTCAGACTTCAATACATCAGGAACTTAATTTAAACTTTCGAATTCAAAATGAGGCGGACCAGATTGAAGGAGTAACCGCTTCTCTCTTCACGTCATCCTGGTTCAGCTTAATGTCTGGAATCCAGAATTCTACTGAATACTTAGAACGCAGACACGGAAAGTGGACTTTATGTATACAATAACTAAAATATAGAAACTGTGAATGTAGTTAAAATTGTTGCACAATAATAAAAAAGTTACAAATATATTATTTAAAAAAAATGCGTTGATCTAAAAATTCGAAGGAGATTGTACTGTAAAAATTTAGTGATATTTGATACTAATATTACAGATTACTGAATTATTATAATTAATGAACATCTATTATTGATTTTTATTTTATTTAATCAGAATATTAAATTATTTAAATTTAATATGTATTATATTACATGTACTCAGAGTTAAGAATTGCTTTTGTCCAATGTCGAAGCCCCTTTCATTCCGATCCATTAGACCGGCGATGGTTAGAGCCAATCTCGTTTTTACTTATTCGATTTTGCGAACTTTTCAATGGAGCTGAAACAATTTTATTTTTTATTGTGAAATTTAAAATCTTCCTACCTTTGAAGAGCGGAACAATTCGACCCCAGCAAGTGATAGCACCCTTGCGATGGAACTGTCCAAGTGCTAATTCCATATAGAACAGCGGAATGCCACCTACCACCAACATGATGCTGTATGGCACTAGGAATGCACCTGTAAATAAAAAAGTCTTTAATAATATAATAACTAGAAACCATAAAAGATATGAGATTTTTAATATATGTAAGATATATTTTCAATACATATAATATATTTCGAGAATGCGAGCCAATTATCAAATTATTAATTATTTGACATAATATATACAGTGCTTACAGACTTATAAATTAATATGTTATAGATTTGCGGATAATTGCTGCCCTGAATAATATTCGATAATTCTCGATAGCGAATCGGGTCGCCATGACGAAAGCTCGAGTCCCACGAGTCCGGATCTGTATTTAATAATACGGTTATGTATATAGATGGAAGTCTATCGTGAGTCTTAAGAGGAGAAAATCCAATTCTCATTATAAATTGCTTCTTTCAACGTAGCTATTTTATCTTATAGACAGGTACGGGTAAAAAGTGCCTTCTTTTTCTCGAAGATATTTCGTGTCATCCATTAAATTTTCATTTATCTCTTAATACTGTGGTAATATGATAGATTAAAATGAACTAATCGGTTGGGTTTTATTATCGCAAGGTAATATATAATACATAATTATTGAAAATATATATTAACTATTACTAACTTTATTTTTAATTTATTTCTAAAGATAGATGATCATGTGTTATATTATATGATTAATGTGTTATATTATAAAATAAAATTATTAATTTTTAGTTTACCGGAAGAAAGTGTTATTCATAAGATGAAACTATAGCAGAAATAGGTGGCAATGAATTGGCAGGTTGCTTACTATAATATTTTATAGCTAATATACAATAGTTAAAAAAGAAAGACTGAATTCCGGTATTAGTTTAATAATTGTGTATGACAAAATCGAACAAAATCAAATTGTGTACGTCAAAAACAACTGAATATAATTGTAAATATATTAATAATTATAAGCAAATTCATTTAAAATAAAATACATATAATATATAAAACACATGTAAAAATCCCGTTTTCTAAGAAATTACTCTCGTTTTGTACTATATATTTTTAAATACTAAAATATAGTATCGAATGCGCATTCTAGTAAAAAGTATTGCCAGGAAATATTATTATTAGCTATTGAGATTAAAAACAAGACTTGGTTTTTTTTATGAATATATTATTGCTACGATTTTTTTCAGAGTCGGACCCTGGGAATTTGTCCCGTCTCCCTCCTCTTTTGGCCGGCCAGGCTATAGAAAAAGCTGTTTTAAATAACATAAAGATAAGAAAATAAAATTCATAAGCAAATTGTTTTTTTAAAATAAATTTCATTAAAGTACAAATCAATACGCTCTTCGAATATTCGAATATTCTGACTGGAGTCCCAAGAATAGTTATATTAATAATTACAGTTATTTAGTTATAACTATTTTAAGTAGAGTTCTTTTCATTTAAAATAAAACAAGTACTATAAAGCTATAGTATTAATATCAGATGTCCAAAACTTAACTCAAATATATAATATAAAATAGTTAAGTACTTTATTATTAAAGTACATTTCAAAAATGTAGAGCTAAACTCAAATTGATAATAAGATTAATTATTACTACGAAAAAGGAAATACGTAACATTTAACCCTTAATTTTGACATCATTAACGTGCGAAGCGAGGGGTGAATTATCGCACACTTTTGACGACGCATATCCTCAATAGTTGACAATGATTAATTAGTCGAAGCGATTTCAATGAGCTAACATAATTAAACGGAGAGTCTCGTGCAGCTTTAATACAAAATCTAAAAGAATACTAAACACTACTTAATACTCGTAATAAAATGTAAATTAATTATTAACGCTGACTTTTAAAACTGATAATTTTCTTGGTATTTTTTTATTAAATCTTTATACAGCCACTTTCTCTTAATTTCTAGATCGATCTTTGATTCCATAATTTGATGACGTGGAGGTCAGGGGTGAGAGCTGGGGTCCGTAAATGGATGAGGCCCAGAATTCCGACCGGACGCCGCATTGTTCGCGCGAGTGGCCGCCTCTCGAGGAAGCCCTAATTATGGAGTAATTGGCGCTGTGGCAACTTCCCCACATTCTACATGTGGAATAGTTTCGTAGGTGCTTATAAGTGTATGTGTGAATTTTTACGGCTGACGACATGAAACGCAAAGAAGTGTTTGATGAATAGAAAAGAATTAACCAAGAGAACGTCTCAAGTGTGAAGCACTCGCATGCAACACATAATTGAAATAATGACACGATTCGACTATTTAGACATGCCAGAAAAGATCTGAAAAATAGAAAACGACTTTCAGGGTTTTCTATGTCGATTGTTTTTTTTTATTATATATAATAAGACATGATCTAAAAACAGCAGCGTTAAAAATAATTTGTTTTCACTTTTGTGACGAAATCTTCCTTTCTATTTTTTATATAATTTATTTTATTCTACACCTTTAATGTTTTACTTTAAACTTTCTTTAACAAAGACATGCTAACTGACATTATTGATGTAAGATTAAAGGGTAATTATACAATTATATTGCAGTTTATAGTGTCAACTTGATGGTAGCTAAATAGCTAATACGAAATCTGTGTCGTCATAGCCACCGAGCATCCATCTTCATTCGCTTCTATGTTTTGAGCCATTGAGATTGGGGGTTCATGCTCTCCGAATGTGATGATTGATTCACCAAAACCCCCCCTCGTACTCCACTCCCCGCTTCGCTAGACCACTACAACTCTGTTGTTCGTTCCGCCTGTCAATCAAGGGTCCTGGGTCAAGCTTCTCCACTCATATCGCACAGTTTATCAAACATGACTTTGTGCTTAAAAAATATTTTAAAATGTAAGCAGGGTTAGAAAATGAATCGTTAAACAAACTTTTTAAAACTCTAATTAACACTTTGAGTATGACTATAATTAAACTTAAATTATTAAGTAAAATCTAACCTATTTTTTCTATTATATATAAAGTTAATAAGGCATCTAAAAGACACGTAAACAAAGGAAATATATTTAATTATAATTAATAAAAATAAAAATAGAGTTGGCACGATGATTTTCGAGCCTCCGCTAATGAATTCTTTTGTTGTCGACCAATAAAAAACAAGCATTCAAATATAAAACAAGATGGCCGACAAATACATGAAAACAGATTCAAATAAATATTATTTATTAACAATATTTTGTTATGCGACGATAATTTTCATTAGTCATGTGCGTTGTTTGATTTGACTAAATATAAATATTTGGATTGCAAATTAACTACGTATGTTATAACTATGAAAATGAAATATATACATAATATATGTAAGGATTATAAGAATTCATTGATTAAACCAGATAAACAATCATAAAACAATCTTCGTAATAAAATCTTCACATTTTGAATTCCCGTCGATGGGTTCCGAGGCCGAAAAGTGAGTTTTTCCTTTTACAATACATAAAAAAAATCATTGCTTCTGACTTAATACATATATACGTTAGATTTGACGAATTGCAAATAAACTAGGTACGTTTTAAACGTAAACGTGTAATATATCCTTAGTATGTATGAGGGGATAGAAAGTTAATGTTGAACAAATCGGCGCTGTCGCAGTGGGAACGCTATATATGTATATATATAAGCCAACGGACAGCTTGTAAATGTATAGTTTTTTTGATGTTATCTAATAAACGACATTTTACAATGATTATAAATACGCTAAAACACAATCAATGACTTATAATCGCTTACATTGCACCAACTATATGTGATCAATTGTGTTGTAGCGTCAGTAAGGTGTAACAAAATATTTTTTAATATCAGTCATATTTTTGAGCGGATGTGTAACCGATGCTATTTATTATTATAATTTATTTAAACTGTACTTTTAAGTGATACAAAATGCTACAACATTTTGCTATTTTTTTGTTTTATTAATATTTAGTTAAGTTGCAAACCTATTTTAAAACGTAATACAGTGAAATTTATTTGTAACGAATACCGAAATAACGAAATTCCCAGTATAACGAATCTTCAATTTGTCTCCGAAAAACTTTCATACAAAATGTTTTCACTGTAAAGGAGACTGATCTCAGAATAACAAAATATTTTGCTTCGACTTTAAGAATGATGTTACAACTTGACACAATATTTTTTCGAATTGAGTTGAACCTTGACTTGGCATGTGCCGGATGTGCACAAGCAACATTCAAGGTGTTTCGCCGACCTTCAAACTTTTTTTATAAAACATTTTTTTAACAAATTTTATTGTGTTCATTACAATATCCTTAAAAATGGACAAAAAACGATCTGTCAATCTTATAAGAGGTTATTTTGATGCTGTAGTAATATGGTGATTAAAAATAAAATAAAAATATATTATCTCCCTTACATTCAATATAACGAAATTTTTTCTTCGGTCCCGGGAGCCTTGCTATACTGAGATTTCACTGTAAAACGTTTGTAGGTCACCTATGTAGGTTTTTATTAGCTACTAAATTGTACAAATTACGTGACAACGATTTATTTAAATTATTGGCCGTAATTCTGGAGAGAAGTTCTCAGATAGGGCTGGATGGCCAAAATATCAGCTGTTCGGCTCGCGTTCCAAAAGGGTTGATCTTAGCTCGGTTCTTGCTGTGGTGGATGCTCTTTGCGGACGTCCAGGGGTTCTGCGACAGGATGAAGTTCCAGGCAGGCGTCTCGTAAGTCTTCGCTGGCGTAGGGTGGACTTCAGTGAGGCTGCTTGCTCCCGTGCCGATGGCAAGAGTGATGTGTCTTTGTCTGGAAACTCCAACCCCTTATATAGTAGACTTCCGTCAATATTATTGCGCAATATCGTCCTGTTTCCCACGGTTTTTGGTCCTCACGCAAGTGTAATTTTTCTCACGATCGTCTCCCTTGCAAGGTGCAATATTCGTCATCCTGGATTTTATTATAAAATAATCCGTGACATATTAAAATTAAGATGTCGTTTCCCTTTTTGCGTGGGATTGTCGGTTTCGAACTAGTTTGTTTATTTTTAATCCAGGAAGACGTAAAATGTTATTGCTCTGTTTGCAGATTCCCCTAATTTTGGTCGCACTTGATTAGCAGATCCGTGTGTGGGCGAGGGGTCGATTAGACATGGGAAACTGTTTCATCGCCTTGTCTGAAGAATATTTTAATTAAGACGACTTAAAATAACGGTTGTTAATTTTTATATCACTGTTCCCGAAAGCTCCCCTATTTCTTTGTCGCGCTTGATTAGTACATCCGCGACGCGTCGGCGAGGGGTTGATTCGATATGGGAAGCTATTTTATTCTTCGATTCCATATCTGTATGTGACCGTAAATATGTGGTCCCCACACGTTTATTTTTATTATTATACAGCTAAATTTTAGGCATAATCTTAAATGATGTACAATATTTAGTTTTATCATTAAATATTCCAAGTTTCAAATCTAGCTTTAAATAATATTAAATGTTTTCTTCTGGACATATTTAGCTAAGTTGTAAATCTATTTTCAAATGAATTGAAAATTTTAAGTAGTTTTTTATAGATTGAACCATTTTAACTATCGTTTAAAATCCTAAATAATAATGTCTAATTTCAACCATTAAAAGAATAGATTAAAAAAAATCTGAACGAAGCAAAAATAATATTCAAAACCCAAAAAGTTGAGGGTGCGGTATTCGTACACTCGCTAGTAGTTAAATGCTTTTTCAATTTATATGATTACAAAAAATGTGTTTATTAGTAATTTGCTTTACGATAAATTTTAACGAAATAATAACTAATATTAACGCATTTAGAGTTTATTTTCGTCTTAAATTTTTAATATTCATTCTAATTGTATTATATATTATAAGTTTCTGGTATCCGAGAGCCATGTTTTCCTTTATATCTCGGAAATCGCAAGAAACCTAAAATTGAGAGACCCTAAAAACATAAATAAAAGGGCCTTTATAATAACTTTCAATATAATTCAATATAATAAAAACGAGTCTTTCGTTGACAATAGCCTATTTTCCTGTACCTCTTTAGCACGCACACGTGCATGTGTATGTCGCAGGAGCTCTATCAGCACGCCGTAATATCCAATTTGGTACACATTTATGGTGTATGTCCGAGATCAGGAGAGGAGGCAGCGCCTACGCCCGGCGACAATTAACTGCCGTCGGCGCAATGTGATTATAACATCAATTAGATGAAATAGAAATTTCCGATAGCTACCTTAATTAAGTTCCCCCGTAGTTTCGCAGCCATCATCACGCTTTTCTCTGCTTCGGTCGTGCCCCGTCTTTAATTCGATTGACGAGCCAATGTCGCGGGTTAAGTGTCTTCCTATTTTTCATATATACATATGTATGTGCATATATCGTAAAGTTAATATGTCAATGGCATAATGTTTCAGTCAACTTTTGATGCGGGGATCCGTCCGTATCAGGCCAGCCCTAGGGTTCTCATTTCCTATGGGGAGTGAGACTTTCCCGCAAGATGTTCATTCGTGTGGAAATGCGATTTGGTCCATCTTCACACTTACACAGACGAATAGCAAAATACGTATATTCTAATTTCCTAACGTCTGTTATGGCATTTGATGGGATGTCTCATGCAAGACTCTTTGTATGTCATGTCATATTTGAGTGTTTTATTAATTGCAGTAAAATTTTTAAAACTATGAAGTACTTAAAATGCAGACATGTTTCATAAAAGGTTATATTAATAAACAATATGAGGTTTGTATTTCCTAATGGTCAACTTACGCTTTTTACTTAACACTTTTAAGATGTAAAAATCTCCAAAATCTCAAATACAATACAATGCAAAGAAAACTTCTAAACAATGAAATTCACACAATATATTGTTGATCGAGAAACTTTCCCAAACTTTAAGTTTGTAGGTAGACTATAGATAATAACTAAGCTACAATAGTCATTGGACGTTATACAGACTAATTTATTTATTTTGCGACAGCGACGGCACGATTTTATTGCTTTTGACGTAAATTCTAAACAAGCCTCCTTAAATTTGGCCTGAAAAATGCATGTCATTTAATGAAATATTATGAATCTTAATGCAATGGAAATATTAAAAAATACCACTGACTGGCTAACTTTCGCCCCACTGGAAAAAGCTAAAATGACTAAATTTAAAAAAATAAATAGCTCTAAAATGAGATAAAGTACTGTTCCCTTAAATAAAGAACGTATGGTCACCGTAATTACAATGAATTTTATTTCAATAAAAATGAATGTATGTTAATATTTTCTCAAATATAATATGTAGAAGTACTTTTTTCGTGCATTTCAATATCAATTTCTGGTAATTTTACCGTGGCTACTATATTTATAAGTAATCGCGTTAGATTTTTTTACATAATCTTTACATATTTGTTTTTTTAAATAAAAATTTATAACATATGAGATATCTTAATTTTCCGAGAACGGTTAAAATCGGTTAACCGGTTTTTTAATTAAAAAAACGAAAACCATTTTTTTCGGACGGTTATTTAAAAGTGACTCGTTTCAAGGTTTTTGTCGTGAAATATGAATATTTCAGCCCGTTTCGCACAAAAAATAAAAAATATTATATAATTTTACAGTAGCTGGTTGTCGACTGCTACAATACGATTGTATTAGTTTAGTGTGCGTGTTTTTTGGATAAAAAGTGGAAGCTGTGTTGAACACTGGCCTAGTGTACATTTGTTCTCAAAAGTGATTCCAAGATGTTTAGTGGACGTTTCTCTAGTAAAAATGTTACCATCGAGATCGTAGGAATAAACTGATACAGTATGGCACTTTCCGACACTAAAGAGTAGAAGGTTGACCAAAGCCTATCTCCATATGGAATCTAAATCAGGAGTCCACCACAGATTGAATGCACAATTTCAAATAATCTGCATACAGAAGAAAACTTGAATTTGTAACCGCCGTATTTATATAATTAATAAATATCGTGAAGAGGGGTTGGATCCTTGAAGAACACATGAAGGGGTGAAATGATTTTTTAACAATCCGTCGCCATAAATTACAAACTGTCTACAATCGAGTCATATAACTCGAGAATGACTGAGTTATTTTTTTAACAATAACAGTGACAAACATTGTCGAAGGCTTTCTCAACATCTGTATATACGACGTCTACTTGAATTACCACATCGAGAGATTTTGTCCCTGTTTTGTGAAAGGTTAGTAACAATGGAATGGGCGGGAAGAAACTCGTGCTGTTGGTCCAACAAAACTTGCCGAAAGTTATTGAATACCTATCAATGGATAATTATTTTGAATAATTTAGCAGGAGCTGACAACACTGCGGCTGATATATAGTTCATTATGCACAAGTTGCATTTACAAAGATCAGAAAATTATGATTTTTATGAATCATATCAAAAATGCGTTTTAGAAGAGCAGCGAGACTGACTTCGTAACCTTTCAAAATGAAATCGGGAACCAAATCAAATTATACATATGTATATCAAGTGAAGACATTTGCAAAACTAAGGTTGGCAAAGCATTTTACAATACAATTTTATGATTATTTTTGAAAGGGCAAAATATACTCAAGAACAGTATAACCGATGAACTATGAGTAATGTCAAATAATGATTAACTAAGTTATTGAATTTGTATTGATATAATAAAAAGGTACTCACCTCCGCCGTTCTTGTAGCAAAGGTAGGGGAAACGCCAGACGTTGGCCAGATCGACGGCGAATCCGATGACTGACAGCAGGAAGTCCACCTTCTTGCCCCATGTCTCGCGCTGGACCGCGGTCTCTGGGACCGCCGTCTTCTCGCGGGCCATCTCACCACGGTCCGCCGCACCTGCAACACCTTATTCTCGCTTATCCACCATCGCTGAATACAATAAAAAAATGATCCGAAATTTTTTTTGAAGAAGAGCAATATAAAAATATTATATGCGTGCTCCACCGTTGTCCAGTCCCATGCATTTCTTACATTAAATTTCGTTTTAAAATAACACGTTTTAATCATCGTCAATTTCAGTTTCATTTTTATGGCATGAACACATTTCGTGGGTGTGTCCAAAACGCGATGCAATTGCCCCCCCACATCCTCATCTGTAATTCACCAAAGCTGTCTCATACTAGCAATATAAAAGATGTGTCACTTGGTCACATAGAGGGTCAGACAACCAGACAGTTAGAGAAAGGCAGATGAAGAAAGACGTGACCAAAGACGTACCAGGAGAGACGCCAAGGAGTCACTGCATGAGACACGTCAGTGGATCGTCTAGCACAGTGGTCGGCAAACTTATTAGCCAAAGAGCCAAATATGTACATTACAACGATTAAAAAAAATTGAGAGCCAAATCTATTTATTAATTTAGCAAACCTTTATTATAATTTTCTAAATCAACACTAAGACGTTCGAATTTAGAGCTCCATGTTTTTCCTTGTTTTTTTTAAATCTGGTGCGAATGCCCGTGGATATTTGTGCCAGAGCCACACTTAAGGGGCCAAAGAGCCGCACTTTGCCGACCTCTGGTCTAGCATCATCAGAAGAATACATCACGGCAGATCACAGCCGACGATAATTGAACTCGACACTCCAGCAAAGACTCTCCAACTTTTCGCCATTTCGATTCAATCACAATATAACGGCAGCTACATATTCATATATGTGGTAATTAATATTTGCAAAGTCACACCCCTTTGTCCTCAAAACCATAAAGTTTATATATATATTCAATATGTATATGTATATACATATAAAAACAATTTAATTAAATATTGATAGTTGCTATAGCAAATAATAACATACCGACTGTTTTTTTATTATTTTCACGCGTCATAATCGATTGAGCGGATATTAAACAATTTTTTTATAAAGCACAACAGTTATTTTCTAGCAGATAATAAATAATATTAATAATTTACAAATAGACAGCTTGAGGTTATTTTAATTTATATGTATCCTCCATTAATTTTACAAAAAATACGATAATAATTTTGAAGAGTAGAGCAAACTATAAAATTGTGCGATTATTTTTCATAGGCATTTTCACACCCAGTATGTAAATTGTAAAGCATGATAGTCGATTGCTAAAACGGGCCAAGTGGACCTAGCTGTCCCCTTCGAGCCCCATCGCAGCAGATGATTGATATCGAGTGGCACTTTGGTTCTGGCTGACACGTCCATTGAATACAACGGACTCATCCGATGGACGTCTAATTTTAAGTCGAAAAGTTCATGTTATAGTATAATATGTTTTCATTGCGGATTATGTAGTATTTACAATCGAAAGCATTCTACATTACACTACAACTCATACTCGTTTTCTTCTTCTACTAGCTCATCTAAATCAATCTAAAATAATGTAACTGCAGAGAAATAAGAAAAAAATCTAGAGAAAAGGTATAATTTATGTTTCCTTTCTTTTAGAAACTTTCATAGTTTAAGCGTTTGTTTAAAAACATATAATCAAAGAGGAACTAAAGAGTAAGAATGTAATGATCTTATGTTGTTTATATTTAAGAAGAAATAAATAAAAAAATAAAATAGTTCTTTAATTAGAAATTGTGTATTATTAAAAATAAGTATAAGATTCGATGTTGTAGTTTAAAAAAAAATATTGTTCATATTTTGGGATTATAAATATATTTATTTATTTAGAACAATTATTTTTCATAACGGTTAAGTTAAGCTAGAAATAAAAGCGAGAAAAGGGATAGCAAAATGCTGTAGATAAGATCTATGGTGTTATTGCCGTAACTGAATTTATTACTATATTAACATATTATTGAGATTGAAAAACATATTTTCTTGACAAATTGTTTTTTTAACAGTATTTACAAATTGATTATATAGTATATATATAAAATAATATATAAGTTACTTGCACTTTAATCCTACGCAAAAATGTAACAATTGAAATTATATCTCATTCGTAATCTGGATTAACGAGAACATCCTCATCAGGACGATTAAGTCTTTCTAACTCACTTGGTTAAAATATTAATATATTTTTTATTTTCAATGCAATACCAAGCGATGTATTAAATATTATTTTATTATTTTAGCATTGTTGTGTTTTTATAGGGTGAGATATTGAAATAAATGTTATCTTATGGCTTTCCCCTCTCTTTTCTATTGGAGGCAATATTCTTTCGCTATACTTATATATTTATGCATTTACACACATGTATGTATGTATTATACATATATTAATTATAACGTATGCATATTATGTATAATTAAAATATATTATATGCTCATTTAAGTAAAAAAATTACATTGTTTGATAAAATCAAATTTATGATAAATATTAAAATAATATTATAAGGAAAAATAATTAATTTTGATATCAAAATGATAAATTAAAATCTATGTTTAATATAATACAAGGAAAATCACGTTCAATAACATATTGAATATTGTATAAGTAGTTTTTTGTATTAATAAATATTCACTAACGAATTCTTAAAAAATAGATTAATTATTCAAGAGGAAAAATAAATAAAATCTTTTTAAGGGTTTTGACACTAGTAGAAAAGTCGAATTGCTGTAGTTAGTTAATAATGAAAAAACTTTAAGTTTACGTATTGGAAAAACGAAGATGAATGTCTGAAAAAATATATTCTAATATTTCTGTAACTTATAAAACAATAATGCTGATAAATACAATTTTATTTTATTTATTTTTAATGAATTGTATTTTTTGGTGATTATTATGATATTTTATAATTATACAGTACCTATTTTACTGAACGGTTTTCTTAAAGTTTTTTAATCAATTTAAGGTGGCCAAAACTACCTAAGCGCTATTTTGATTTAAAAATATTGTTTTTTATTATTTTTACTTTTTCGTTAAATATTGCGAACGTTGAGAATGGAACGTGTCATTTCTAACTGAATTTTAAAATTTGATTTTTATTATTTATTTTATTGCGCTTATTTCGAAACATCGTGTTTGGGTTATTTTTTTTTGTATAACTCATGACACGTTTATTATATTTATTTTGTTTTAAATTTTGAAGTGGTGTAAGTGTGAAGACTTTTGATCTATTGTTCTCAATTTGTTGAAATTCTAAAGTATTTCATTATTAGAAAATATGTACAACCTTGCTCGATATGCATACATAAAATTTGGAAAATCTAAGTGAACCTAATCTGCTATGATCGTTCAATATTATAAAAATATAATAATCGGAATTATAAATATATACTAGACATGATAGAAATTGAGAAACACTAAGGTCCATGTGAGATTTAAACCCAGGACTTAAGAATGAAGTCAATAGTCAGCGACTTATATTATCTTAACTACTTGACCTCTAAATCGGGTACTTTTGAGGCTGTACATTATCAATGAGTTTATCCATCGTTTCACAAGAATACTACACTTTAAAAACATAAATTATTTACAAAGAATTAAAAACAAGTGTTATCTAAAATATTTCTAAAAAATAACTAATACTATGTTTCATCTATGTTTTTTTAAATTATCGCAAAAAAAGTCTAAAATATTTTAACTGCACTTTTTTGAACCAAATGTATAATTTACAAAATTACAACTGCATTGTTCTTTGTGTTAAGTATTATAATTTATTTTTAGGTAGCAAAAATGTTGTTCTGTTTCATGAATACATATGTAGAAAAAATAGGTATGATTTTGTTATAATAAATCTTATTTTATCAAAAAATAAATCAATGTCATGACATGTTCTTGGTTTGAGGTCTTCATATATATTTAACTGTGTTTATTAATTAAAGTATTACATTTTTAGAGATATCGCTTAATTTTTCATTTTCCTGGGCAGCGAGAATTTTTTGAATTTCATTGTTATATTATTTTTAAGCAATACAGCGAATAAGGGATGATCATAAATCGGCATGATAGACTAGTGGTACAAATCGGTGACTAATACCTAAAAGACTGGTTATGGACTCTAGTGTTTTATTTAATTGGAAGATCAGAATATGTGTAATTATGATTCCGATCAATCACCACAGGTTTTCCTAGATTTTTTAATCTCGCGGATGAATTTCGTGATGAGTAATTAAAATAAAATCGAGTGACGTATAATGATATTTCTGTATATTGTTTGTAGTTAATAAACTAGATTTCAGTGTGGTGTCTCACTACTTACTTGGTATAAGCTGTTGGTATATAGTTGTTGATTGTGCTTACCTCTTTGTAACGTATTGGCTAATTACGTATTAACAGTTCGTGTTGCAACGGAAGATTTACAATAAATAAATAAAATCACTGTGTCAGGTAATAATTTGTTATATTATTTTTTGTTTATTTGTTGTAAATCTAGCCCAATGCGTTACAACGGGGTACAGTAAAATATTGTAATACACCAGAAGTCTGGGAATCGGTCACATATATTTTATAACATGTATACTTTTATAATAAAAATTCCAATTTCTAGTGTCATTAAGCCGATTGGCTCGTTTTTATATATAAATATTTTATTTGTGAAAAAATTCATTTAAATGCGAATCTCACAACTCTACTGTGGTTTAGGGATATGTACTATGAATATAAACTAACATTTTATAAATTAAAAAAATAAAACTGTTTACCAGATGTGCAGGGAGTGCGGCAGCGGCGTCCGCATGTCTCCTGCGGCAGGCAGGACGCCCGCGTCGGGAATGAAGTCCTCGGAGGACACCTAACCGGGAGGAGTACCACTCGCCGAAGACACGCCCATGGGCGGCCTTTTATAAGGGAACGCCTTCTCCTTCTTTTCCCGGTTGTACTTACACATTGGACGAGATATACGACGGCGCTGGAAAAGTCATCTAAAGCGTTTTCCTTGTGATGTCTCTGCGAAGCACGTATGTGAGTGTCTTATAAGTCTGGATTTTCTGGTTTTCTATTCGCTGGGATTGAAATATGATATATGCCCCTGAAAAAAGAGGACAGCTGCATCTAAGAAGCATGAAGGAATGGAGCATATTAGATCCTATAATCTCATTTTCAAGATAAAGAAGTAGTTGAATTCAATTAGATTTTCTAGCGGATTGGAAAAATGCTGGAAAAGGTCTTAAAATATTTACAATAGTAGTTAAACTAATGATCATATTAATTACACTAGTTCACAGCGATTTCAACCCATGACATTTGACAGTCATTTCTTATTTAAAATCGTATGCTTAATCCTAAAATGAAGTCAAAAATTGAGAATAGTTTTTGAGAAATTACTAAATTTCCGTATTTTTGAAAAAAATGTTTTTATTTAATTGTAATTGAATTTTCTATCAACGATTTTGAATAAGATTATTTTTTTAGGCACTTTTTATGTAATTATTGACGATTTTCGATACATTTTAGAAAAAATTAAGAAAAAAATTTGATTGTACTGTGAAATACACAAATATATTTTTGTTTAGTCCTAGTTTCTTTATTGTATGTTAAATCCCGAACCAGGGTAGTTCCGTAGGTATAGGCAACTAGGGAGTTGCCAAGGACCGGTAAGTCCTGAGGAGCGAAAAATGATCACAGAACAAGTTTGGAAAATGTCAAAATATTCTTAACACACGAATTTAGTTCACAATATATTGCATTAAATGCCATGCATTTTTCTGGCCAAATTCAAGGAGAGAAGCAAATGACCCCCCACCTGCCCCTTCCCCTAAATGACATCCCTGTTTAGAATTAACGGCAAAAGCTAAGCTTGTTATAAAAAAATCATATTTTTTATACAAGACAAGCTACCAGTTATCCAGATGAATTTTTAAATTCCTTTAATCCATATGTATTACATTGCTAAACTCAACGATTGTTGATTTATTATGCTGTTGAAAGTGTTGATTTCCATTAAATAAATGTTTTTTCAATGATTTTAGTTGGCAATATGCCGACAGATTGAAGTAACTCAAACAAGTTAAAAGAAAATAAAATGGCGGCGCAGCCGAGCATGAAAGCTAATTAGTATATTGTAATATTTGGAAAATGAGCAAAAATAAAGGTTAGTCTTCAAAATATGACAACCAAAAATAATGTATAGAATCTTAATTTATTTTATCAAAAAATACCAGAGAACATTTGCAATATTTTTTTGTTCCCAGTTACTTTTTTTCCACCCAAAATTGCTATTTTTTAAGACAAAAAATATTAAATATAGGGTCCAAATGCTTATTGCAGGTTTAATGCACTAGGGCTAATTTCACAGATCAAACATGTTGTTTTTTGTTTGCACATTTGAAATGAAAATGAACAATTAGTTAACTTGAGCGCAATCATAATCGAGGTCGCCACGAGTAAGGTCGTTACGGCAAACACTTTTGAGTAAAATACAGATAATACTACTGATAAGTAATAAATTATGATTATATTACTTAAAAAATATACATTCTATCATTTTAAGGAATAATGGCGAATAAAAATGCCACGCAGACTTTTTTTGTAATTTATTTTATCGGATTCGGTATTTTCAATTTATTTGTAATGAAACATAATTATATTTTTTTATTAATAATATATTAAAGTTATAAATATATAAATTAAATTAAATTTGCAATGTATATATAAAAAATAATGTATTAAAAAAGTTCTCGCGCTCATTCTTCACCATCGGCTCTGCAGCAAATTTCATAAGCCAATCCGTTTTTTTCTTGTTAATTTTGCAATCTGAAAGTAAGTAAGAATAAAAAAATTCAATACATATTGCATGTGCAATTTAATAATATAAAAAAATTATTTATTTACTTAGTATTTGTAGGATAATATTGAACATCTACAGTCTGGAGTTTTATTCTTGCACGCTTTATACGCGTATTAATAATATATATTAATACGCTCTAATGAAGTCAGTTATGTCTAATTATTAAATGATATGCTATAAGATAGTTTAAATTATTAGAACACTTTAGCATGTTATTTCAGTACTATATTTTTTTATTTAAAAATTAATAATCGTAGAAGACGGTAGTTATCCAAATGTAAAATAGCAAAATCTACCTCGAAGTTTGGGCTCACTGTTAAAAAAGTTTTTTGGTGTACATGGTGAGATTGCAAATGGATTATGCATTACGAAACTCTTAAATCTGACCAAAGAATAACAGCATGCTTATATTATAATCAGCTGGGTCGTTGTGACCTGTATTTGTCAACGGACGTGGAATAGTTGTACAATACAATGCGCGTCCCCATGTAGTGAAATTGACTCTCAATAACGAAGGTTTTATCTCATCCACATTATTCTCCAAACCTTGCTCCTTCCGACTACCATTTATTTCTATGGATGCAACACTAGTAAAAAAGGAGCTATCGGAATATTTTACATCAAAGTCTCTAACATGTTATGCTAATGGAATTTTAAAATTGAACAAGAGTTGGGAGAAAGGTTTATATTTAAAATTAATTTATATTTTGAATCAGTAAAATAAAATAAAATATTTTATTAAAAAAAACTTTTATTTTGGAATAACCTAATATACAAAAGTAAATGCTATAAAAAATAAGATAAATTAAGGGAAAATACAGACCTTTTACAAAGTAATAATATAGTATGTTAATTACAAATAATTGTACAAATGACACATTTTTATAATTTTTTTTTTTTGAGTCAGTTGATAGGTACATTTTAATAATATGTTTGATAGTTTCAGATAAAAATGTTATTTTACCAAGTGTGTTTTTGAAATATGTTAAAAATACTAAAACGGAAAAATAAGACATTTCAAGAAACAAATAAACAAAATATGGTTTACTCCCAGAACACTTGTTATAATATAAGATAACACATGTTTTTACATAATTAATATTATTGTGTTTTACACTATTAAAATAATAATTAATCATTAGATTATAAGAATATAAAATTTCAATTCGTAATAACTGTTTTATCGATAGCAATACATAATACATCATAAAAATAATATTAATATATATTTATATATAATATATAATAATAAATAAATGTCAGGATTCATCACGATTAAAACTTATCATTCGATATTTCAAAGCAATGATGCACCTGCCATTGTCACAATTTTTCAGAAACGTTTTTATATTAAAAAAATATAAAATTTAAATCCTAATAGCGATGAATGCTACTTTTTAAATAATATAAATACTTATTAACCCATAAAGAAATATATTATTATAATATAAAACATATTGAATTCAATAATATTCACATTCGTATAATTAATTTCCTACGTAAACCCACTCAGAAAAGACCACGTCAGAACAAATCGCATCGTCACTATAAACGTAATGTTTTTTTTTTTAATAATAATATTATAAATAATTGATTAATTATTTTTGTAATAAAAGTTAGGCTTAACTAGTACACTAAAAACAATATATTACTTCAAAGCCAATTTTATAACATTCAAAATAATATGTTTTTTACATATGTACAATATAGTATACTTCAGTATTTTCATATATAACTAATAATTAATTAAATAAAGAAAACATGATAGCAGGGTAAATAATTAGCTAGGTAATATTATGGACTTAAATAAAAATGAAATATTAGCACAAATACATACACTGTGTTCACTGACTCAAAAGAAGTCACAATAAACTGTGACGTGTTTTATAGTATTTTTTAATAAAAAAAATATTGAATTTATAAAAAGGTAAAAATGCTCTAAGAATTATTTTCTATTATCAGAAAATGTAGCAAATCAGGTTTTAACATGAAAGTCATACTGCCAGTTTTTTTATCTCAGCAATTATTCAACAGAGAGACGAATTTTTCGATTTACGGTGGTAGTAGTATCAAGTAATGAAATGTCTGTAAAAAATGTAAAAAGAAAAGATTAGAACTGTGAAGAAGCAAAAAACATTATATTCGCATCGCTGCCAATTCATGTCTTTTACTCTAACTATTAAACGCCGACGCTTCGCGATCAAATAAACGTAGTAACTTTTCTCAGTAAAACGTCAATTTATGATTCAATTATCCATATTTTGATTAAAGCATATATAAGTAACTATTCAGATTCACTGGATGCAAAAACAACATTGAATTTGATCTAAGAAAAATGAGCTTCATTTTATTGCAATACATTTTTCACTGATTAGTGCTTAAAAATGGGATGTATTACTAGCTTAAAAAATTACGTAAATTAGTCGCAAAAGTTTTATATTCTATTACGGTTGACCTGTAGCGACGGTAATTTTTCACACCTTAAAAATAATTCTGACCGCTTAGACTGGTTTTTCCGACCGTGCATGTTTAATTATCGCTCCCACAGTAGGAAATATGTAGCCTAGCTAAAACAGTATTTCTAAAAAATCTAAAAAAGAAGCAATCAATTTAATGTTGCTATTATATGTTGCATGTCATTAGGGCTTCTAATTAAACTCTCAGTTATTCCAGTTTCCAAATGTTTTGATAAATTTATTGACACAACATAAAATAATTGAAGAATTCCTCTTAACTGGATTCGTCCACTTTTTTCAAATATAGGTTTATTGTTCCAATCAATAGTTCTCATTTTATTAAATGTGCTGTCTTTTTCCCAGACCTCGAAAAAATGTCGTTATATAATAGCAATATTCGATAAATACAAGCAATGTCATTTTAATCACAAAACCCGTGACTTGGGTAAACATCGATATTTTTAATGTTCTGACGGACCATATGCAGGAGAATGATATATAATATCGGCCCTTATTTATAACGTTGCTATTCAAAAATGTGAAGAATCATTATCGTACAATATAAATAAACATTTCCTTTGTATAAACCCTGTATATAATAATAATATAAATATTTAAAAATAATATTAAAGCTAATATTAAAATAAGGGAAGATTAAATACACTCGTCTCATTCTGAGTTAGTGTATATAATACGCGTACATTCAAACAAATTGGAAAGCTAGGAGGACCTCAGTTTAGTGCTTAAAAACTATAAAAAATAAATGATATCACGGGTTTCCAACAGATGGGTCGCTTAAACGTATATGTTGCAGCTTATCTTTATGTTTCAATAAATAAACCTTTTTATTGAAAATAATTTTTAATATGACGACTGTACGGTTCGCATCATGAGTCTGCATCTAGGGAATCGAGGTATAGGTTACCTATAGGCTAATTAATTTTAAGCTTTATACTAAAAAAAATATATATATATTTAATTATATATAATACTTAGCTAATTAATGAAATAGTTAATACTAGATACTTTAGTTAAATATTATAGTAATAGCATATATAAATAAAAAAGTATTAATAAATAAATAAGAAAACGTTATTTAAAAATATGCTTTTGCCCGCCACCGTGCGTGGCGCTAGTGTTGTTCGTATTCGATTGGTCCGCGTCGCCCAATGGTGTCAGTCTAGGCGTAGTGACGTTTCTACAGCCCAGAGCCGGAGCAGTACGTCCGCGGACCGCGAGGGGAGTCCCACAGCTTGCGCCTTCGCCCCCCGACTCAAGCGCCCCAGGCCTCACCCTCGCGGAATCCGACGGCCGTCTCTCTGCGCTATTCGCCCATATCGGTGAGGACGTTTGTTTATTTACCGTATGTATCGCCATATTCATCTCATTCGCGTTGTTATTCCAACTCTTATCTTGTGAAATTATACAGGGACACGTCAGCGCGTCTATGTACATGTCAAAATAAAGCTATAGCCATTTCTGTCATTTTTTATGTGCAACTGTTAATAACGTCACACACTATCATCGCCTTGATTAAAAGCGAACACGAACAATTTGTTACACCATTTTGATACTGGTATCGTTACGGACATTGCGATATACAAATTGTCAAGCGGACTGGGTGAGGAGACGGATTCCTCGACGTATGACGTATCCCATGCACCACATATTGCTGGCCTTATACTCAGTGACGTCCCTAGGCAGAGTTCAAAATAATATTTTTTAAATTAGACTGTGTTGACAAAGATCTTCACGAGCCATATTCTGTGCAAAAACCCCATATTATAGTCAAATAATAATGTAAAAGATATACAGTAGACCCCCCAATAACACGGTAAATTGGGTGCGTGTAGTTGGGGGACTAGAAAATACTTGTACAATTTTTTGCAGTATGTATGTATGAATCAGGTGCGCGTGGTGAGATATAATCACTTTGGCTAGCTCAGACATAAAATAAAGGGCCTCCAAATAGCACATCACCAATTTACCGTGTTATTGGGGGGGGTCTACTGTATATATTTTACAATATAATTTGAGTAAGTATCGATGATATTGATAAGTACATATATATATACACGAATATATTACTTACAATAATATTTTTAAAATATAGTTTTAATTACACTAAAATTAAAGTTATTATCACTATTGAATATGTATGAATTAATAAAATAAAATAAATGAAGAGGCTATCAGATAGACAGACACATTTTCTGTTTTATTGTATAGATTCTGCTTTTCTTTGTTTCATATGAACAAATGTTGAAAATAATTCTTATGAATAGATAGTACTACCAGACCATTCAACCGATCTTGACCAGCAGAATTTCTTAAGAGTGTTTTTATACATCTTAGAGCGCTACAACGTTCAGCATCAACTGTGGATGCATAATTTCAATAATTTTGTCACTTACCAATTCATTGTCTGTATACATAGGGATAGGGCTTTGATGTTGAATATATCACTAAAAGTTTAATTTTCGTACATAACATTTAATTTGGATATCAACTTGTCTTTACAGCATTGGATAATTTATTTTAATATTTTTCTAACAAATTTATCCGTGAAAAACAATTAAAGTCGATTGGCTCCTGAAAACCTTCAAGAATTTTAGGTCTGACTCATTGCCTAAGAAAAATGGTCATTGTCTCAGCATGACATACATGCCTTTGAACTTCTTAGGATTAAAGTCACACAACGGTTGAATTAGAGGGGTTGTACTATGTGGTAAAAATACAATTTCAATGTTTGAATGTTGTAAACTTTGCAGTTTTCTTCTTGAAATAATCTAAATAATTTTTTTAAATCTTCGTGGAAATATACCTAAAACATGAACATCTTATTTAACATATATTTATAGAGATATTCACGTAATAACATGACATGTACATTCAGTGTACATCACAGTAAAGGAAAGGTTAAATTGTAAAAACTTTAATTACCACAAGTTGGATATGTATTTGCGAATTGAATATTATAACTTAGAATTTAATAACTTCCTATGTACAAAATTTATAAAAAGGCAGAAAAAAATTAAGATGTTTGTGATCTAGAATATCATGCTGTATATCAATTATCTCTTGTGCCATTCGTATTTTATTTCTAGTTGACTTTTGAGACGGTTATGTTAGCAGCTTGGACTTATACCATCTGTTTTTGAGCACCTTCTGTGGTGCCATTAAAATTCTTTTGTATTTTAACCATATATATTATAATTTACAATCATGTATCCTTTCAAAAAATTTAGCATAGACGGCAACATTATTATTTTTAATTTGTATCACCAGACAATACATAGTATATACCTAAGCATAATCATCAGTACATAAAAGACTTTATAATTCATAACCACAAATTTTAGTGCTAACATTTTGTTTTTATGCTGTCGTTTACAGGAAGCTAACATGGTTGCATTTTACTAAATGGAATTTTTGTTCATAATTTTATTGTGGTTGTGTTATGACATTTAATTATAATTTATGTACAATAGTGTGCGATATGTTATCAGAATGATGCAAAAATAACCTATACATCGATTTTTTCACCTCGCATAATTATGTTTATTTCAAAACTTAGAATTTTTTTTAATTGCATTTTTTTTAAATATGTCAAATGTTTTTATTAAACAATTTTTGAAATCTATAAAATTAACATTACTGTAATAATCCATGCGTCATAATTAAAATAGTGTTAATGTCATCTTTTAAGGAGCACATATACTATAAATATAGTTAATAAAAAAAATTATGAGTGGGACAAAAAAAGCAGCGAAACCTGATACATCTGTGCATCCTGTGTAACTCTCCACAGAAGTACCTGCTTTAACCTATTGCACTCCAAAGATTTTTTCAGTGAATTTGTCAATAATTATGTTTGAAGTAATACAAGGGAAAATCTTAACATCTACCGATTCTACAGTAAATGCTTATTACAAATAAAAAAAATAATTCCAATGTAAATTGAAGGCGATAATTTTTTTTACCACAACACTATTAAAAATTTTATGTGCGCGAAAAATCGCCAGCTTTTATAGAATAGCGCTTGCGCGCAATCGGTCTGTAGATTAAGTGTTAATCTAGGACCTATTGTACCATAACAAAAATATTTATCTTATACATACAAAAAACTATTTTAATTATATTGCTAAATCAGAATAGTAATTTGTGTTGAAAATATGTTTTTTGATATCGAATATCGCAATAGGTATCTCTTATGTTATTAAATATACAGGAAATAAATACATAAAACTACTTAAAACAAACTAATTCCGACTAATAATATTTGATTTTATCGCCAGAACTGTAATTGGAGATGAAAATGTGTTTATTATGATATATAATATCACAATAATTGGTATTTCTTATCTTTATATCAGTGTATATAATCGAAACCCAAATGAAACTTGAGGTTCCATTCAGTGAGATAGCATAAGCTATTAAATCGATAGTAGAATTCTTTAAAAATGAATGTGGTAATAAAATTTGTATTAAATTTTAAAAATGATTTTTTAATTTAGTTTTTTAGTTATAAAATTATTTGTTTTTCATTGCAATTTAATAATATATAAATAATAATGGGTTTAAGAACGAATTACATAATGTGATTATTTCACAATTAGATTGCATTTAATAACTTTACAGTTTGATGTATAGATAAAACTCATATGCTAGCATTTGCTTTAGTTGTAATCAGAATATTAATTTTTTACTTATCTCTGCAGTTCGTCAGAATAATACGATTGTGAAAAATATATACGTATTAATTAATAGAAATTATTCGTAAAGAAAGTTACACATATTTTTAAAGATAATAAAGCAATAAGCAGATGTTTATATCCATAAATAAACAACGAGCAGGTGTTTTAAAGCATATTAAACATGTTACGATATGCAAAATATATATTGACTCATCTTTGTTTACTTTTTCAGTTGTCGTTCAGAAAAAAAGAAAACATGGATCCTTGCGAGTGTCTCAGTCAGGAGGTCGCTATGCGACGTCTCCTTAATATGGTAAATTTTTATCATACATTTTAAATACGTATATATACATTAAATATTTCGTATTTTACAGTTGCGGGAATCGCAAACTGAATGCACGGACACCCAGTGTTTTGACGAGTTACCGGGCCCAGACACCAGTAACTATGTGATGACTGCTCTGTTCTTTATACTTGCCATTATTGTTTACATGATGCGCCCGAGGTCTACTTCGTCGGAGCCCCAGAAGGTTCCCAGAGATAACCAGGTATGACATTTCAATATTTAAATCTGTCACACACTTTAGTTATTTATCTCTCCTTATTCTATTGCCCTCTAATCTACATACTCCTTTAATATCATCTGTCCAACTCACTAGTGGTCCGCTTCCTCGAAACATGTAATATTGCCACCCTATGCACAAGTGTTTATATTTTATATTTTTCTAGGGACCATTACCACCACCGGACGCCATCAACTAAAGTTGGTTTTGTTTGTTGTTATGACCGACCTAGTTTTTAACACGATTCACTAGGTGTAATAATATAAATATACATAACATGGTCAGAATATTATTATTGATTTGCAATAAGCATTTTACCACTTAACATTTCCAAAATATATAATAATTAATGAAAAATATAAAAAAATATGTATAATAATAGATTTTAATTTATATTACATTCTTAATTTATCTCATTTTCAAAAAAATAATTTATCTCATGATATAAATATTGTGATGTAGGATAGATAGTTGACAATTTTAATGGAAAATGCAGTCTGGTCTATTATTCTTTGCAATTATTTCCCGTTTGTTATGTCTTGTTTATCACATAAACAAACTTAGTTAAATTTAAATATTCCAAAAATGATAAAAGATATTGTGCAATTAGAAAATTAACAGGTTTTATTGATTGTGTTTTTAATTTAATGAGTTTATTTTTCCAAATTGAGGCATATTTTAATTGTTAATTGAAGGATGGGAGCAAGTTAGATTTATGGGTATGATTTATTGCAATTATATAATTTCGTTTAAAATAAATTGTATTATGTAATCATTTATGTCTTTTAATTTCTATATAATTAAGGTAATATTCATATAATGGAAAATGTTAAAAACTTTATAAAAATATGTGGGTATCGTTTCGGTACCAACTAAAATTTTATTATAACCGTGTATATTTGGTTTCGAACACACAATTATGTAAAACATGGCATCAAATTTGCACTATCGTGATTTTTTTGTTTGAAATGACAAACACTTCTTAGTTTATAAAAAAAAATACAAAATATCATTCGTCCTGCTGTTGAATGATAGCTATTGACTTTCTGATCTTTTTAATCACACCGCTTATCTGTCCGTATTTTCCAATCGAATCTGGCAAATTTTCAAAAGTCATTATGTCACATATGTCTTTCGAAAAACTGTTGCCCTTCGGCAAACTATTGTAACCTGACAAGCAAAACATCGGCGATCCTAAAACACTGTCTTTGACTTTTCCTTGAGTCGGCGTCGAAGTAATACTGAAGATACTATTGCTTGATTCTGATTTTTTAATTTCACAGGACGATAAATCTAGATCGACGCTGATGACCGATTCGGACATTTGTGAGTTATCATTAGTGATGCTGTCGTCTAAAGTGTCTTCTTTTTCTTGCAAAGCTGCCATCAATGACAACCTTTGAGATTCTAAATCAGTCAGAGATAATAAATCGCACTGACTCGTAAACTCATCATCTCGCTGAAACGTTAACAATAAATTTAATAATAATATATATGCGTTGTTTACATATAAAAAAAAACTTACAGGTGTTTTTATCAAATCCTTGATTGATTTTCCTTCATTATCTATCGGTTTTGCTTCATCGGGTAAAGGTATTAACGATGATTCTATTGGCGGCAGTGGTAACGGCGGTAGTTCTAATGGTGGCGGAGGAGGCGGAGAATCAGCAGGTGGAGGTAAAGGTGGAGAAACACCAGGAATTAGGGGTAAATATGTCAATTCAACAGGCGGCGGAGGCAATGGTGGAAATCCTAATATTTGCGGCAACGGAGGTATTGTGTTACTGTAGTTTCCATTGATTCCATTTCCACATTCTGAAACACGTGAATTATTTTAGTGAATTTCATGTGTACCTGTAAGCCTTGATTTATGCATTCCTTTGTCGTGCATACCATAAAAACATCACATTTCAATACAGACTCACCACTTTTTGCAGAAGCATCAACTGAGTTTTCATCCACTCAATTGCTACAACTGTAGTTCAATTTCTAGTAATAAAAATTGGCATTCCGTCCACAATAACCGATAAAAAAAACAGTGATCATACCTTCATTCTCAATATCCATATCTGCTTGTCCAGCTACATCGTCATTTTGATGTAATCGTTCAATCTTTAATTTTTTCCGATGATACATGCTCGCGGCTCTCGGAGCTAATCTCTCCAGCATTAATATTTTACTATCTTCTTCATTAAACGGAGGATAACCGAGAAGATTGTACTCCTACGATTAACAGTTATTATTAGCAACTAATACGTATTATACATAAAACAATTATACAAAACATGTCTTACGTCTATATATTTTGAGCTATGTGGCACATTGAAACCGGGAAAGTCTAAAATCTTCTTAATGTCGTATTCATCTCGAGAAACGGAATGCGTCGATGGGTCTTCATTGGCTTCAACAGCATTTCCCTGTAAATTTAATCAACACCATTATCAAACATTTATTTTCATTATATTTAAAATTTAACTTTACCGATGAGTCAAATAACGCAATTCCAGAGTGAGAAATTTTAGCATTCAGTAACCATCCTGGAGGGTAACCTAATCTTCTCATCTTGTATATGTGCATTGGTAATTGATATTTTTTTAAACCGAGGGCGAGACGCAACTCTTTCGAAATGTGTCCGGCCAATACTCCATTTTCTGTCATTTCGTCTTCGTAATAACGTCTATAATTTTTTTTAAACATTAAAATAAAGTATATTACTTCTATATTAAAATATATAAAACATTTATTACGAAGCCTTATTAGCCTTCATCTCGTTCCTCCGCTGATTTATTTTTTGGTAATTTCTCGGATACGGACAATCTTTGATTATGTGATTTTCGTCACAGTTGAAACATTCTGGCCCACGTCTTTTAGGCGTATTTTCGTCATTTATTTCTGACTTTTCGTTTAATGTGTCAAATTTCTGTAAAAATTACAGTTATAGTATATACGAAACGATTTATTTAATTTATTTATTAATTAATTAAAATAATATTGATAAAATATTACCTAACCCTTTACAGGACACCTTAAACAAAGTGGTACATGTACATATATACCACCAGCATTAAGGTCTATATTTCCTATGTTTTTTTCTTAATAATGAACCTAATGTTACAAGAGCACTCGTAATAACGTACATTGAAAAAACAGGTTTTTTGGGTTAAAATTAAACAATAAAATTCAAAATCTTAAGGTAATTCCAATTTATTTGGAATTTTCACGTAAATAATCCACTTTTTAATCTACAAGATCGTATCATTACATAATATATTTACCCGAGACATTTAATAATATTCAAGCACAATTAAATTAATTGTTGACATTCTTGCAAAACGGACTGTAAGGAAGGATAGTCGTCTATTGTGTTTGGTTCATAGAATTACATTGTTTTGTAGAATAATTATCAAATAGTAAAAATATAACGATTTAGGTCTAGATTTTGAATATTATTTTGATGAATATATGTACACATGGTGAAAAATGAAAATATATTTCTCTAGTTTTGACATGAAATAATTAGGTCATGATGAGCCAACAAAGAAACTACATTGAGTTAGTTTAGCTTTCTCAACTTTTGTAAACAGATGAATTGTTTAGTGAAATAAACAATACCATTTTGCTTTCAAATTATAATGAAAAATGGATTCACAAATTTATGATTGGAGATTGCTGATTTAAGGTTCCAGTAAAACAGCATATTCAATAAAATGTAGCAAAAGTGAATCACTACAGATAAGATTTTCATTATCTCGCTCAAATATTGTGATAAATAATTCAAATCGAGCTAGGTCATGCGTATATGTTATGTACTAATTCAGCTCATTGAGAATATCAGACATTTATATGTATATATATATATAATTATATATATATATAAAAAAAATATTTTGATTTTCATGGAATTTAAATAGATTTAAAAAAATTAAGGCAATTATGATTAATTAATCTTAAAACACATTTTGAGAACCGATTCTTATGAAATATGTTTTGATTGGAGCGGAGGAAGAATATACACCCACATTCATAACCATCTAGGAAAATATAGATATTATTTTAATAATAACATGTTCGTACGCGATGAGTGTCGATAAAACAATTGAATACCTAGTTGAAAATTTGTCAATTTATATTTTTAATAAGCAAACAACGTTTAAAATAACAGTCAAATATCCGAAATTTTTGAGAAAATACTTTTTTATAGAGATATGTGTTAAATGAGAACCTGATTATAATTGGGAACGACGATCGAGTCAAAGGTAGCCGGTCTAGTGTCTTCAACGAACAGATCTATGTCTTCAAAAGACGGAGATTTTCTGGATTGTATCGTTTCCCAAACCGTTAACGATTCACACCCATCCGCCGAGTGAACGTCGATTTTTAGATCTTCTATACTTTCCAATGCCCTTGCGACTTTGAAACGCCATCGCTGCGACGCGTCGGCGTCACGAAAAGTGACCACAAACGACGGTTCGCTGTCCATCTGTCTATTCAACTTTTGACACTTTGCAGTGTTGCCATATCCACGCGGCGGGCGTTCGAAAATCTCATCGCAAACGCAAAAACAGACTGAAAAAACAGTTTTTTGGGTGGAAATAAACTGTAATGGAATATTGGAAAAATTTAGAGCTATGTTTTTTTTTATAAAAAACAGATTTTAGTTGGTTGAATGTAAACTATTTTGCATACTACAACATGTTGTGTTAGGCTTTAGGTTAATTTGGGTGGTCACATTGTTGCCAGCCACAACGATCTCGGATATAAAGAATAGTTTTGTAAATTGATACAATGTTTTTATATAACATGTTGATAATTGCACTGTTGTTATATATAGTTTACAATATTTTCATCTGTATTTATGTATTGTATTATATACAATATAAAATCATTATTAATAGTTTGACGACGATACTGACGGGTGGTAATAAGACACAGATTGTGCTGCTGCAGTAGTATTTTATTGAGGAGTATTAATAGTTACACGTTTAATATAAATGAGTGAGTGGAAAGTGCGCGGGGCCCGACCGTGCGAGCCCGCCAAATTTTCAAGAAAAAGTGCGTCTGTCACCACAGTGCTGCCAAGTTTTAGCCACAATAAACCTATATATCAGTGAAGTGCGGTGACTTTTGAAACAGAGCATGCAGTCAGGGGAGAGGGGGAAACAAAAACTATATTTTAAAAATTATTTTCTGTATTTGATGAACTTTCTGTATTATTTTTTGAAAATTAATTTTATTCGAAACTTTTATATTGTCTAATATGTAAAATATTTTTAAGTATATAGTAGAACATCGATTTACGAGTTTTTCAAGATACGCGAGCAAAAAAAGTAGTGTTTAACTTAATAACAAACTTTTCATTAATTTCATAATTTAATCGACTTTGATTTTCCCAATTGAAACGGATTAGTGGTAAATACGTGTAATTTGAGTTACGAGCTCCGCCATGGAACGCATTAAAATCAAAAGTCGAAGCATTACTCTATTTTATTAAATGCCATGCATTTTCTGGCCAAATTCAAAGCTGGGGGGGGGGGGAGGAGTAAAAAACCCGAAAATGCCGTCCCTGCAATCGAGTGAGAAATTTTGGTAGTTCTGTATCCGACTACTATTTGAAATTCAATCGTGGCCAAGAATTATATGTTTTAAAGAATATTTTCCAACAATCCAACATCCACTTGTATAGATGGTCTCGTCTCTTTTAACGTTCCAGAATTCATTATTTTTTGTCAGCTCATTAGTTTCACAATACTTGGATATTCGATGTAACAACCCTCCCCCCTTATCAATCACTATCAATTGATAATATATATTTTTTGACGTTGCAGAAATATTAGATTTGTAATTAATTGAAGCTGCTTTTATTTACAAATTTTTCTTTTTATTTTTTAAAATATTTATTTAGTTGAGTGATTGTATGGGGGCCGATTTACCAAAAATTGTTTTTCGTTTAATATCCGCTGATTATTATTTTTTGTTGAAAACAATTAACAAAAATAACCATTACAATAAAAAAATACATAGATAATTAAAAAAATAATTAACTCAGATTATAGCAAAATTTTATTTTTGCTAATTATTACATATATCTCAATGCAGTATGATTTCCAATATACATAATATTTACGTAGATACGGCACAAACATAGAGAGAAATCTTAGAAATTTTGAAAATAAGTGAATCTTGCTGCCCACCCTCTCCCATTAGTCTTTATTTCAGGAAATTATGGCCGGCCAAGAGTTGATTTCAAATGATTTTTACTCAGATTTTTTTAATGTATTACAACTGAAAATGTTTTTCAGTTGTAATACATTAAAAAAATACCCTAAGTCGCATATAAAACATTCTAAATATAGTTTTGAGGGAATAACATAAGTTAATTCATACATACATAAAAATAATACTTTATACATATGTACAATTTGATAAGTTATTATGTGATTAATTTGTAAGATAATCATCTTGGAATATTTTCATGCAATAAACTAAACTTGAGTATCAATATTAAAATAATATTTTAACCCTTCCTGGGCGAAAAGGGGGCCAAAAAATACCCCAAGAAGTTGTTTTTCACTGTAACTTTTTAATTACTACCATTAATAGACCCACATTTTATGTAATCCTGTAATTAAGGATTATACATAGGTAAAATTTGTTTTGAGTCAATTTCGAAATCGTATAACGGTTTAAAAAATAAATTTGCGGTAAAATATCTATTATTTGTGAGTGACCGTCAGTTTTGCAATTCCAAGAAGGGCAGGTATAGAGGATAACATTTGGGTTCACTCGCACTCGAAAGTTATGAATGTGTCGATGGTCGGCTTCCACAATGAGTTAGAACGAGAAAGCTATATGCTGTTGGTATACCATCACCTTCTCAGAAGAATCATTGTCTGGAGAAAGCCACGTGCTTGCAAATCAGTGTCTCCCAAACTTTTGCCGTGTTTCATTGTTTGCAAAGCTGATTTATTATTTTTATTTTTGTAATTCCATCATCTTATACCTTTTATTTCATGTAGGAAGTATACACTTTGTTATTTTCTGTATATTATATTATACGTATTTGGTGATTTTTTTGCGGTATAAATTGTGATAAAATACTGGGATATGTCGTCCAGACAAGATACAGAAAGACTTTTAGACGAATGTGAAGATGATGTCAATGTCGATGAATCTTTTGACAGTGATATCGACTTTGAAGAGTTGGATTCAGATGCCACCGACGTAAATGATGTAATCGATAACGAAGCTGACGATTCTTCATCAAAAGATGAAGAAACCGAAGATGATGAATTCACACCAGAAGACAGCACGTTCATGTCAAGATCTGGTCTAGAATGGCATTCAACTCCATGATACATTCCAGAACGCGAATCCAGAATATCGTAACATCTTCTTCAGGACTTGGAACAGAGGCTAGCAATGTGACTACAATCAAGGAAACATTTGCTCTCTTCATGACTGCAGCGATGATTCAAGAAATAAGTAGTAGTGGAGACTTATCGGGTCTCTAGAAATGACAATCAAGACCACACCAACCAACCGGAAATAGAATCATTCATCAGCGTATTGATAGCATCTGGAAGATGCAATGGCCGTAGACTACCACTAAAGGAAATATGGACATTTAACCAGCTTTTTAAGGAATTCTTTTTTTCTACGGTCATTTCAAGGGACAGATTCGTATATTATACAGTAAAATTCACTTTGATGACAGAAACACCAGACAATTACGATTTCAACAATCGCAAGATAAATTTGAATCACTACGCTCGATATTTAATAAATTTAAAGCAGCCTGTTTGAATAATTACTCTCCAAGATCGCATATCACGGTTGACGAAAGACTGGCTACGTATCGAGGGAGATGCCCATTTCGCGCTTTTATCAAAAGTAAGCCCGGCAGATATGGAATAAAAATATGGGTTGCTGCTGATGTAGAGACGTCATATATTTTAAATATACAACCATACATGGGAAAGCAGCAAGTACGAGAGAGAAACCAAGGTGAAAGGGTAGTGACTGATCTAATTAGTCCTTATATTGGAACTGGACGTGGTGTCATTACTGACAACTTCTTTGCGTCAGTGCCCCTTGCTCAAAGACTTTTGGAAGACAGCATTAACAGGAACAATTATAAAAAATAAGCGTGAAATACCGCAAGAATTTTTGCGTTCACGCCAGCAAGAAGAATTATCTAGTCGTTTTGGCTTTACCGATGACATCACATTGGTTTCATATGTTCCGAAAAAAAAAACAATCGGTCACACTGTTGTCAACAGATTTAGCCATGGAATTTGCCGGAGAACATAAATTTGCGAAAAATAGTGGGATATCGTTTCATAAACATATTCAATATGGTTTCACACTTTATGATCAAGCAACTAACGTTGAAACTGTTACTCCACTGACAATACTCCCTGAAAATCGCGTTGAAGAGGTTAGGAGAAATAGGTGCAGCTTTTAGGACAGAAAGACTCGATTTTTTTGCACCACTTGCAAAAAAAGCGATATGTACGGTTCACAAGCACCAGTTGAAAATATTGTCATGTCCAAATTGTTTACAAGATACACGCGTAGAATAAATGAAATATTTATATTATTATCCTAAATATAAATATATTATTTTTGTTATTTTATATTATAAACACATTATTTAAAAAAAAAATGTGAATTATTTTTATTTCTTTTGCAATTATTATTTTTAACAATAATAAGTTATATATAAATAATATAATGTTTTACTATTTTTTTAATTGATTTAATTTGTTGAAAATTTAATCGATTCATAAATAATTAAATAATAATAATTTTATTAGTCAGTGTTTGAGAAACGCTGCAACAAGCATCGACAAGTAAACGCATGTAGACGCCCCTCAATCGCCGATCGTTCTTTGGCCAGAAATGTCGCCGAAAAATATGACTATAATTTGCAAAAAATGCTAATAAAAAGAGGTTTTATTCGTTTTATGAAAGTAAATATGTATGGAAACACATGTTAGATGATTAGGTTAACAATTTTCTGTTGAAAAAGTATCATAATTTCGAGAATAGTCTGGGGGACAAAATGAACCCCGGTTCGGAACGCTCGCGATTTTTCTACCTTCCGTACGGGATGGGTTAAAGGATTCTCATTGTCTTCCAATATCCATGTCATTCTCTTATCCAAAACTTTATTATTACCTATCTTCTCTCGACTCTTCTTACAATGATCATACAATCCGTATAATCTAATCCAATATTTAATATCCGTTCTATCTAAGATGATTAAATCGCGAGTCACGATTCCACACCTGATCTGTGATTCATATTTATTTATAAGGTATTTGTAATACAATATTGATTAGGAGCGTGCTTCATACATAAGATGTTCGATCTGACACTGCAGGTAAAAGATTATAAATAAAAAGCATAAGTGTACTTTCAGAATAATGTATTGTCAGTTAAAATGAGTCATACAAATTTACCTATCGATGAAGGTGCACGGCGGTGGTACCTCTTTTTGTTATAAATAAAAGTTTTCGTAACACAACCTTAAATTAACAATACTGATAACGAAGTCTTCAAATTAAAAAGTAGCGTGGAAAATTATTATATTCATGATTATGATCGCAAATTTAACAAAGTATACCGAAAAGCAGTCAACGTAATTAAAAGCATATCTGTAAGTCACTATTCGTTTAAAACATCTAACACACGAGCGGAATATTTGTCTTTTTTACTTACGCGACATTCTCTAAATATATTTTTTAACAATCTCGGTTACGATAAAAATACTAAATATTTCATCTAAAACTTGTATATGAATATAAATATTCTACGGTTTATATATAGATATTTTATGAATATATAAAGCTCAAATTTTTGCAAAATAATCGGTCAAAGAATCGATCAGTTCGCATAGAAATAATATAAAATCAAAATTTGATTTAATCGCTCGACATGCATATAAAATTAATGAGAGGTTTATGCATATATATAAAAATTCATACATATACAATATATAACTATTAAATAGACTTTCTTATTGATAAAAAAAACAACGAAAGTAAAATATGTGCTGCCTTGCAAATATACAAAAAAAATTATATGCAGTTTTATCTTTGTTTCACATTTCAAGAAGCACTCTGAAATAGGCATACGGTATAATAAATATCTTCAGTATTAGAGGTATCACTATGAATAAGGCATATGAAGGCTGCGGAGTTTAGCCACACGCATAATTAAAAATGTGTCCGTATAAAAAATATTAATTTTAATAACATCGTAAAAATGAAATTGAACCTCGCGTTAATCAGGCACAGTTATTTCTTTATCATATTTATAGAAAAGAGAAGGCATCTGCAAAACGAGGGTAACGAAAGCTATTTTTATATATCTTAAAATAATCAATGATCACAGTAACTTTTATATTAATGCTTGTAAATGGACATTCATATACACGTAATATATTAAAATATATATTATATAAATTCGACAGACGCTCACTTTCACAGACGACAATAAAATGCAAACCAAAATTTGATAGCTCTGGACTCGAGAAAAGATCGAGCCATCTCACATAGTGCAACTCAGGGCGACGCTTAAAAACTCTTCGAATCCAATGCTTATCACTCCTTGCTGTTGGGTGTCGCGCGAACGGAACGCCTCGGTGAAACGCTGTATCTGGACACACAGCACGATGAACTGGTCGACTGACACGTTGCGGTGTTCGGCCGGATCCGATTTGGTCGTCAGCATGTTGATAAAATCCGGAGAAAAACGAAATCCCATCTGGGTGAGGGCTGCGAATGAAACGTAAATCAATCCATCCGTTCGTGAGGAATATTTTAATTTAAAATGAGATAAAAAATATACCTTGCGATAGTTCAGCGTCGTCGATATGACCGGATTGATCTCGGTCGTAAGTGTGAAAGACGCCCAACCATTGATTTATATAGCTGTATAGCTTTTCGAATTCCTCGACGTTGATCGTTCCGGATTTGTCGCCGTCAAAAATACCTGCAATACAGCGAATAAAATTAGCATAATGCGAGATTAGACAAAAATATTATTATTGGATATAATCTGATAAAAGTTTGTAAAACAAAATATAATAACACCAGTTATCGATCTAAAATATTGAGATAAGATTTTTTTTTTCATGATTGATTTTAATGTTTTGTTATTGTCAAAGTAAACAAATAAGTTACTAAGCTGTCAATTTAATTAAAAGATAATTAATAGATTCACAATACGAAAATCATGAAGATTTAATAAATAATTCACATTTTCTTTTCAGATCTGGGAGATATACAATGGAAAGTTATCGATGACGATGATCTCATTATGATTTTAACGATCTTGTAGTTATTTTCATACGTGAAATCTGCCTTTTTAATCGATGATTCGTCAATACAGAATTAAGGGTTACTCGGAGTTCATCATATAGAACTTAATTTTTGAAAAAATTCCTTATATAAGCTACCATCAGTTCAATAATAGAGTTTTGTGTGTATTTCTCTGTCAAGCGTTAATTGCTTAATGACTGTATTTTTTCGTAAACAACTTTCCAAAATCTGAATTTTTCTGAATTAAAATAGCTATATAGGAAGTGGAAACGTATAACTAAATAACATAAAAAGAACTGTTGGGAAATGACATTTTCAGACATGAGTATTTTCAGTTAGTGAGTATAATCGGCTATGGGAAGTTTCGTCCAGGTCATAAATCAGGCAACACCAAAATGTGTGAGTTAACTAGTGTCACGATAAAACGTTAACAGACATAATGTTAACGCGACATAACTCTCACTGACAAAATGTTAACATTTATATGTAAACAAATAAGTATTCTATAATATTATAAAATAGTATATTTACACGAATTGTTTAAATTTTGTGAAAATTGTGAAAATTTTTGAAATAAATTTACAAATTTTTATTTAATAAATGTTATAATAATTATAAAAGTCAAAATTCTAAATTTTTAGATTTCAAATAAATTTTATTCATTGAAAACAAAATAATAAATAAAAATACAAATATAGAAAATCGTAATATATAAATTCAACATACGTAAGCATCAGGCGCGTACGGTGAGATCCCTTTCGCTCGCTCGAGTGTTACGAGAGTGAGTGAGATAAGGAACGGAACATTCCACACGCCCTTATCTCTCACTCACTCGGGTCATTTAAAATGCAAGCGAGCGAAAGGGAAAGTATCTCACCATATGTGCCTGGTAAGCATATGAAACATAAACATCAAACACAAAAATTAAAAATAAATAAAGCGAATGTCATATAAATATATTTTTTAAATCAATATAAATTTATTATTTTATATACAATATAGAAAAATAAATGAATTCTAAAGAATTATTAATTTGATAAATAGTTGGTTTCTATTATAAGTATTTATTAATTAAAATACTTTGATTTAATTTTAAAAAGATATTATTTCGTTAAATTTTTATATATTTAGAAAAATAAATAACATTTTATGTGCTTATATTGAATTTATAACTACCTTGTAAATATACTATTATACAATATCATGGAATACATATTCATTTAGTATATAACATTGTTAACATTTTGTGGGAGTGTTATGTCACATTAACGTTTAGATGTTAACATTATGAGTGTAAGTGGGGAAATTGGATCACATAATTTTAGGGATTATACTCTATTAATATGAGAAATTGCGAATTACCTATCATCAGTCGGCAAGCCGTGTCGGAGAAATTCTTCCCCTGAGCGTTGACTAGCGCGGCCTGCAGCTCTTTCGCGTTGATGTGCCCCGAGTGATCCGTGTCCACGTTGGCGAACCACTGTCGCACTTCGGGAGCGACTCCCCCGCCGGTTCCTACCGGATCGTAGGCGCCTGGCTAAAATCGTCAAAAGACCGCTATCGCTAGGAACTAGTCGTCATTCGAAAGACGCGTCAGCGCTCTCTCGCAATACTCTGTACAATATATACAAATTCGACTCTTAAAGCTACATCAGTCTCAGAGGGGCTTTCCCTATGAATACGGAAAAGTTCTTCGGGGGTCCGCGTCCCCGTGCGATCTGACCGCCGCCCCGCACTCGCAACCCTCGGCGCAGCTCCTCTCGAGAAGAGCCCGGCTCTCGTCGCGCATCGCGTACACTGTCACGACGTCGTCGCCGATCGCGACGACAGCGTCCTCCACTGGCGCGAGCTCCAAGCTGCCGCGTTTAGCAGAGTCGCCGGTGCCGCTGTCTTTGCAGGACGACCTCTCGGAGACGCGGTCCGAGAAGATTCGCGGGCTGTCCCGGCCCGGGTCGACCGGGGGAGCGAGCGGAAGCCCGGGAGGCGAATCGGTTGCGTATTCCGCAACGGCTCTTTTCATGCGCTTTCTCGTCTGATAGATGATGACGACCCAGACTACGGATGTTCCGACTGCGCAGCACACTACGGCGATGACCACGATGCCCGTGGTGTCCTCTTCGAGAGAGGGTTGAGCGGGCGGCGACACTCGCAGCTCGGTCGCATCTCGCACGGTTCCGAGCTCGTTTTCTATCTCGCACTCGTATAGGCCCTCGTCCGCCGGCATGGCGTTGACGACGATCAAGAGTTGGTTCTCGGCCGTGAAGAAGTGGCGCTCCGTGGCGACGATCGGCGCGCCGTCTTTCAGCCAGCGCAGCGAAGGCTTCGGTGAGCCCGAGACCATGCACTCGACGACGACGGATTCGCCGGCGGCCACTTCCTTGTTCTCCATGGCGGCGACGAACGAAGGCGCTTCGAGGACGGTCAGGGTGGCGTTGGATGCGACCGATCCGGCCGCGTTCTTGGCCGTGCAGCTGTACACGCCGACGTCGGACGGCTTCGAGTTGACGATGAAGAAGGCGTCGTCGCCCTCGATCATGTGCATGCGGCGCTCTCTCGCCGCAGGGAAGTCGTCGCCTTCGTCCTTCTGCCAGGCGATCTGAGGCTTGGGATCGCCGGCCGCCGAGCACTCGAGCTTGGCGGTCTCTCCGGCGCGCACAGTCACGTCCGCGGGCCTCTTGACGAAGCGCGGATAGACGACGACGGAGACTCTGGCGACGCGAGAGTACGCCGCTCCGTATTCGTTGGAAGCCACGCATTTGTACTTGCCGGCGTCTCGATCGGACGCGTCGGAGATGACAAGTTTGGATGTGGCCTTGGTGGTTCCGTTGTCGAAGGAGGCGCTGTTTTCTAAGGGTCGATCGTCAACGTCCGACTCGTTCCTGCGCCACACGAAGGTGACGTCGGAGGAGGCGCTGGAGGCGGCCGAGCACTCCAACACGAAAGACGCGCCCCGTATCGCCTGCTTGGACTCGGGATGTTCGACGATGCGGGGTTTGGGCG
Organism: Plectrocnemia conspersa; assembly: GCF_051122295.1. Lineage (NCBI taxonomy): Eukaryota > Metazoa > Arthropoda > Insecta > Trichoptera > Polycentropodidae > Plectrocnemia > Plectrocnemia conspersa. Next base: position 12,462,770 of record NW_028277166.1, on the reverse strand, counting down.
AATCGGCGGCGCAGGCGAAGTCGTCTTTGTCGAGCGCCGCGACGCGCTTGCCGAGCAGCCGTTGGGGAAAGGCGCACGTCGCTGCTAGAGATTGGGGCCTCGTGAGTTGCCGGGCGCGCGCCGGCAACCAGCGGAGGTCGCAGTCGCACAGCAGCCCCGCCGCGTCGAGCCGCAGCTCCTCTAGTTTGGGAAGGGCGTCGAACGCGCGCTTATGAAGCGCCGTTATGTTGTTCTTGTCGAGATCCAGCTCGGTAAGCGATTCGAGGCCGACTAGAGCGCGCTCTCCCACCGACTTGAACCGGTTTCGCGCCAGCGAGAGCGTTCTGAGACCTCTGGGTCCGGAGAAGGGCGCGACGGCATCTTCCACGGCTCGCTGAATCTCGTTGCGCTCCAACCGGAGACGTTCGAGCGACGGCGTGCGCCTGAACGGACAGTCGGCTAAGATGGTGATTCGATTTCCGTCGAGCCGCAGCGTCTTGAGTCCCTCGAGATGCTCGAGCGAGCGTCCTGTGAGGGCGGTCAGCGCGTTGCCGGAGAGGTCGAGCGTCTCGAGGCGGCCGCAGCTCTCCCAGCAGTCGGCGTCGAGCTTCTCGATCCGGTTTCGCGACAGTGAGAGCGTCTTCAGAGAGCCGAGGCCGAACGTCCAGCGCTTGGAGACGACCGAGATGGCGTTGCGGTCGAGCTCGAGCGTCGAAGTCGACTCGAGTCCGAAGAACGCGCCGTCGCGCAGCACGTCTATCTTGTTGCGGCGCAGCTTGAGTCTCGACAGGCGCGTCAGGTTGCGGAAGACTAAGTCGTCGATCTCCCGCAAGAGGTTTCCGGACAGATCGAGAGTCTCGAGGGCGCGCTGCTCTCGGAAGAGCAGCCTGGGCAGGTGCGTCAGCAGGTTAGCGTCGAGGCGAAGGTCGACCAGGGCGGGCATCGCGTCGAAGGCGCCCGGCCTCAGTTCGGCGATCTTGTTCCCCTTGAGCCTCAGCGAGCGCAGCGAGGGCATGTCCGGCAGCGACCCGGCGACCAGCGCCTCGATCTCGTTGCCCTCCAGATTGAGTTCCTCGAGTAGCGCGAAACCGACGACGGAAGGCACTTCGGTCAAGTTGGCCCTGGCGGCCGTCAGCTTCCAGAGGGGCAGCTTCGCCAGTTCGACCCACATCTCGTCGGAGAGGCTGCAGCCACTCGCGTCCAGCGCTCGGGTCCAGGAGGGCAGGACCCTCGGGAGCTGGTTCCGAGCGCAGTCGACCATGTCGCCGAGGCACTCGCACGCGTCGGGGCACGGAGCGGCGGCTGCGGCGGCTGCGGCGGCGTCCTCGGTTCGGACGGTCGCGATCAGCGCGATCGACGCGACCGACGCGACGAGCAGAGCGAACGCCGCCCCCGACATGTCGGACGGCGGGGGCGCCGTCGCCGAGATGGCGGCGCGCGAGTTGCCAGTCGGCGCGGCGCGTCTCCTCTCCTACTCTCGCGATCGACGCGCCGACGGCGGCGAACCCCCGCACCGCTCGCGTTCGCGAACCCACCGAATTATGTTCAACTTTGCAATTTTTAAATATTCTAACCGAAAACCGCACAACTCAATTTACTGTTGAAATTTCATGTGCGCTTAGCGTTTAAGCAGCAGGTCTGCAAAGGGTTAACAATCTAATACAGTCATACCCGAATTTTTACATAACCGGTCGCTGTAGCCTCAGTAAATTGAAAATTATAAAAACATATTTTAAAACTATTATTAAAAATATTGTTATTTTTTACCTTTTTTGTTGTAGACTGTTCAACAAATAAATTGTAGTATTATGGTGTTCTATGACTTTTTATATTATATATAATATAATAATTTATCTACTAAAAACCTCCGCATCAGTGTTTTTTCAAAGGAAGGTTGATATTTCGTCAATGTGTGATCCACATTTTGGTTTTAAGTATATACGTATACTGGAGCAACAACAGAATATAGTATATATGTCGATAAATAAATGTATTTCTTTTTTTGGCTAATATAATATATAATAGCTAATTGTCAAAATTATTCAAATAAAAACGAAGCGATTCCAATAGCTACTACATATTAATGGCCCATTTCTAGTGTATCAACATTTCATATATGAGAAATATATCACATCGGGAAGATAAATCGCAAAACGAAAGGGACCATTATAAAGCCAACTGCAGCTAGATTACAGCGAGACCGCGGGTGCTATTAATTGATCGGATATAAAGCTACCCTATGTTCAATTTTTCCATCTCGCCGATTAACGCGTGGCAATTTAGTAAAAAAGTGTAAATTTTTTATTTATTTTAGATTTTAGAAATACTTGTGTCCTGGGTCGTTTTATCAACAAGCTGCAAGCTGCCGTAAACGATAATAATCATGTTGATTGTTCTCCATTTTACAAATAATCTACAGTTCAAAATAACTGAAGCTACAGAGACCAGAATTACACTTTGAGGTAGCTTATCTCCACTCTTATTCTATAGATGGTCGGTAATGATGAATCTGACCCTCATCAGTGGTCACGGTTTGGTGATTAGAGCACATTGAAAAAAATACTCAGAAAAACGACTACAAGAAAATATTGCACATTTTAACGACACAAATTTAAAATCTTAAATCTGTTTAGCTACTACAAATGTAAATATTGCTAGTGATTATAATGTGACTAGGTCGTAAAATATATTTATTTAAAAATTGCATAATGTTTGTACAAATTATAATTAATAATCCATGAAATTAATCGATCTATTTTTATTTCTATTATATTTTAAACAAACGTATTCATAAATTTGAATTAATACAGGCAAAACACACTTTACAGGTATTGGTAAAATATTATGGTCTGTATTTTTTGGGTCAATACTTTTGTTGAATTTGATCAGTAATTATTGGGAAGTCTGCTTTTTAAACTAAATTAAAAGTTATATTTGGATCCAATGTTATTTATATTATTACAAAATCGCTCTGTAAATATCGAATATAAAATATTTTTTATAAAAAAATAACAAAATCATTAACAAGTAGGATAGACCAGCGGTTCAAGTCAGTGACTAATACCTGAAAGACTCGGTTTTACAATTTCTATCGTGTCTGGGAAATCAAATTTAGTAATTATTATATGTAATTTTAATTCCACAGATAATTTTTTTCTAATCTAGCAGATGAATATTGCGAAGAATAATTAAAATAAAATTTAGCTACGTCATGTGGTGCCATCTGCTGACTTAAACTGTAATAATACTTTGTAGTTAGCAAAACATACATTAACATATAGACTGATTTCAGTACGGTGTCTCACTTACTTGCTTAGTAGTAGGGCTAACAATAAATAATAAATTAAAAAAATAATATATCGAATTTAAGTATATTTGTATGTAATAAAAAATAACTTAGTTTTGATATTGTTCGAAAATTATTATAATATATTAATATACTAATTTTATTTGTTGCCAAATATTAATTAAAGCAAATTGTACAATAGTTTACGACCTAATCATATTTTTCAAAGCTGAACAAAACAGGAAATAAGGAGTAATTTAAATATGCAGTTTTATCTTGTGCGCTTTGATCCGATCACTGTGGTCACAAACTGACACAAAAATCATTTTTATTATTTTGCGTTTAAACGTTGAAATTTGATTTTATGAGCGGTTTTTGGTCCGACATAAACATTCGTGGCATTCATCTCGACATGCTTGAATTTTTAGCTAAATATGACTGTACACTGCCGGTCTTTTTTTTGTTTCTGGTCACTCGACACCGTACATGGCTAATTCAATAACTGCACAATGTTGCAATTTATCAATTTCAAAAAAATAAGCATACACATCTTATTAACCACTTAAACGCCAGCGACTCGCCAGTGAGTCACTTGTTGATTATTTTTTTTAAACAAATTATTTTTTTAAAACAAATTTATTAATTATTTACAACTTTTTTTTTAATTAGTAACGATTATTGTATGAATTTTATTTATCAGTTAACCAAGTATTTTATATTTATTTTTAGAAAGAGATACTGACGCGTGATGAGAAATAACAGGTGACTCACTAATTAGTCGATGGCGTTTAAAAGGTTTAAACTGATTTTAAAAATAACAGATGTTTCGTGCTCGAATTTTAATATAACGAGATTAGGAAAGCGTGCATTAAAATCAGTCTAATTTTTAAATCATGCCAATATGTAAACAGATTCTTAATTAACTGTAACTACAATATATTTGCAGACTTGAAAAACTTGCAACTATAATTTGTTGTTTAATGTAAAAAAATAGCCATAGTATAACCGTATACAATGTCAGTATTGGTTCTAATCTAATAAAAATTGGTATAAGTTTGAAATATCGCGAAAATTAATTCGAAACTTACACCAACATGTAAAAACACGTAAAATAATAGCCCTTGTTATATATATTGTACAAGAGTATCGCTGTTTTATTTTATACGCTTCGAAACTATTTTAGGCGTTATTTTTAAAGATTAGAACGTTTTAATGTAGAAAAACTCACATTATACGCCATTTTGCTTCACTGTCGATGACACTTGCCAGATGTCACTTAACCTCAATTAGTGGCCATATACAAAAATATTAATTTTAATCAATGGCCACATATTTTCATTCTAAAAATTAACCAAATGAAAATAAAAAAATATATTAAAATCAGAATTTAAATAAGTAAAATATTTTTGTAAACTAATATCTTTTTATATTCCGTATCTCCTGACATATTTAAAGGCAAGCTTTCAAATGTGTGTGTGTGTGGGGGGGGGGGGGGAGAATTAGGTTTCATGATATTATAAGTGTAACCAAATAATGTTGTTTTTTTATATACTTACATATTTAATAATTTAGTTGACGTATATACTCAATAAATTTAGTACACACTTCTCAATCAATGTTTGAAGTGATTTTCAAATATAAATTTATTAATAACATATACTTTCAAGTATTTTATAACTAATTTTATTTTGCACCCATTCATTACCATTTCCACATCTTTCTCATTATTATTTTTTCTTTTCAATTACATTGGTTAAGTTTTGCTTGTTTTTAGTTCATATTTTTTAAATTAACCATTTATCATACCTAGTTCACAATTCAGTACCTCCATTACTTCTATCGTAGTCTTACCTATATAATAAATGTATGTATTACCTGCAAATAAATATATTTTACACTTTTTTACGACATTCACAATTTTATTTATATTAAACACAACCAATAAGAAGATAATTTAATTTAAGAAATGTTGATGTGAGCTAAAATATGTATAGTATCATTTTAACAACATTAAAAAAATATGTATTAAAATACGTATTAATCATTTCACAATGATTAGAATATTGTAATCAGGGCTTCGAATTGCTATATTTTTTATTTCGGTGTAATTAAAAAATATCGGTTTTTCCGGTTTTCGTTCCGGAAAAAAAGTTTTTTTTTTATTTTCAATACAACTCCAAATGATTAATTCTTAATTTAAAAAAAAATATTTGTATTAAAATAATATTTTCTACCATAAACTGGAACATTTTATTCCTTTTTTTAACTTTCATGCGCCCATGGTATACCACTTTGTCAGAGAATTTTACAAGAGAGTGATGGGTGAGTATAACTCTTTTTTTCGCACGGATTCGCTTGTACATGTGCGAGCGAGATGCACAAAGCGCGTGACAGAGCGAGAGAGCTAGAGCAAGGTGCCTCACGCTTTAACTTGCTCTGACGCATGCATCAGACGGTGTTTCAAACGAGCCACATTATTTATTTGCCTGTCGTCGGGAGATTTACGTCGAAACGCAGAACGTTCCTGCGCTTCTTAATAATTTTTCGACTTAACAAGTATATTTAATATTTTTACTTCGTTAAATAATTTTAATATAAAGTACCTTTAGTTTAAATAATATTTATAGCGTTGGCCTAAAGATATAATGATTCCGATGAACTGAAATAAACTGATGCTATTTTTCGGTTCAACTCCGGCTCTCATTTCGACAAAAATAACGTTATTTTTTATAATTTACATATTTTGAAAACTGGCGAAAAGGTACACATTCGATAGTCCATTGTTTTGCAAACTACGCCAGAACCGTGAGTCACTGTCAGGCGGCTGGCTGTGTCGGTGTAGTCGCTGATTTCGAATTTACATTTCTTAGTGTACGCCGGCATTTTTGCGCAACCAAGTAAGCATATCGCATCCTGTAAACACCGTACGCCTTCCTGTATCATCTCTTTCGACACGAACGTTAATTTATTCGTTTCCCGTGGAAATCAATTTCAAGCATGCGCCTTTGATACATATGTATATGCTGTGCTTAATTATACTTATTCGGTTTTCCTCGAGCTAATAATGTAAGAAAGTGTCGTTCTTCCTCGTGAGTCACCCCACAACCGCTTTGTATTGACAAAGCGGTCAAATAAGAAACTACATCTTTATTGCGTGACGCGCGTATAATATGATATCATACATTAGTCAATTGATAAGATATCTAACTCGCCAATTAATATATGCACTCTTCAATGATATCAAAAAAATATTTATAAAATGTCTGAATATTATTTTATAACACAAATATCCTTTTATCGGGGCTCAAATTTATTCTAAGAAAATATTTATTCATTTGATATTGATATTTATTTATTTATATACAATTATATTTTCACTGAAAATTAACGTGTTCAAACTGTCTCGTACTGAGACAAAAGCCGTACAATTCCTGCAAGAATCTGTTATATTGCGTTTATGGGGGTGTTCACTGTTCTGACGTTTTATATACGTATTAAAATTTAAATAGGTTAGGTGCGAACGAACTACATTATTTGAACAGTAAACACTCAATGAATAACTCTGCAACATGTCCATTAAAAATGTAATTTATGACTTTTTAAATTTGAATGTGCTAATTAATTGCCCATATCTAATCATTAGTTACTAGGTGCTAATTCGGCTGTTTAATTTACACTGTGTTTGTTCTGGCAATTCTGACGACTAATTATAATCGCTGTATGACAATGAGAATTATACACCAGTGCCTTAAATTTTATTTATTTATTTATATGTTTGCAGAATGTCTCTCTATCCGTCTCTGGAAGATATGAACTTGGACATGATGTCCAGAGCTCAAGAAAACGTGGCGATCAATATGAACACTGCAATTCAATCCACACCTCACAACGCTTCCAGTGCGATGTATCCAGGTCTCGCTGATTTCATGGGATTGGAACTGACGGCGGAAGTGATCGCTATGAACATGCCGGAGTATATGCAGATTGTGGCAACTGTAAGTTTGTAAGATTAAGTGTATTTGTTAAAATAAAACAGTCATGACAGATGAGTGACGATACTGCAATAAATTTAAATTTTAAAAAGTTAAACAATGTCAGCGTATTTGTCAGCATATGTCCTCGCTGACACCGGCATGGAAAGTGTCCTTGATCGTGTTGCACGAGGGTGTTCCGAAACTCAAAGCTAATAATAAAAATATGCTGAGGTACAGAAAAAGATAATAAAGAAATATCTCGAAAATCATGAGAGAATATTTGTCCATGCAGGGCTTTCAGGTTTGCTACAGGCTTAAGTGTTATAAAGGATGCGAATCACTGATAGATCATAAAAGTAAAACGCGTTCCTTTTAACAAAGCCAAGCATCTTTAAAAACTCAGCACAAATATTATTGAAATGTAAAGAGAATTTCAACTTCCACTCGAACGTAATTTCGAGGTCTTTAGTGAAAATCTCTAGCTAATTAATTTTCACCTTGGAATTAGGAAAACTCCACTGGCAATATATATATGGAAAACGATACAACATGGCATTTTCCTACGCTGAAAGGTAAACGGTTTTTAGCAGTCCATCTATATCAAGAATCTAGATCGGTCTGTATAGACGAGTCCAAAGTCATTGAAACGTTTTTGGATTTTTTCAAGTCATCAGCACACAACAAAGAGTTTAACACTATTTTTATAGCACCCGTCAAATTGACCAGTTTCTGATTTCATTTGTATCAGACAGTATTTTTTTTGGGTTTTTTACGACTTTTTATATTTGAACAATGAAAATATATTAACACTATTTTTATTTTCGAAAACCTCCTATTTTAAAAATCACTATGTATCTATTTTTAATAACACTTGAGGGGCTTATGCCCTAGGGGTGGTTGAGCTTGCGGCCAATGAGACTGGTGTGAATCTAGTTAGACTTTTTTATTAATATATTTACATGAGCGTCGGACAATTATTTGCGAGACGTTTCCTCTAAATGGCGGAGAAGTTGCGGCAGGTGATGATGCCCGTGGATGATCTTCAGGGCTCTTGTAGTGTCAGGAGGTAATTCTTAGTGCGGCTGGTTGTTCGGGAGTTCCAGGTGTGATCTTCAGATCTGTCAGCGAGGGCGCATCTGTTGTTCCCTTTGGGTGGTTGAGTGACTGCTGGTGTCTCCTCACTGTCTGCCTCTCTGGCTGTCTCCTCGGCTGTCTGCCCTCTCATCGGAGTCCGGGCTTATATCTTTTAGGGGTTAAAAGCTTACTGGCCAATCGCTGCAGTCGCTTCGTAGAATGGCGAAACGTCTACGTCTTTAGAAAGCGACATTCGCTCGTCCAAGGTCTTTTGCATTCTTTAGAAACGGTCACGGAGGTGGTCCGTGACCATTTTGTAACAAAGGGATAACGACGGGGATTTTACTGTGAACGTAATACGTGTGGTCTCGAAACTCTTTTACGCCATTATGTATTTGTCTCATTGTTAATGAATGATCACTTTTGGTCACACTCATTAACGGAGTTTTAGGGTTAGAGACAATGACCTTTTTGAACGTGGACCCATCTGTGTGTGGTTGCTACAACACCCATCTAATTGCCAGGTTTATACTCGTAAATCTAGTATTAACTTTCTAATGGCCAAGTCTATGTCCTTGAATAATATAAAAAAACAGTGGTCACAAGATGGAACCCTATGGAACTCCAGATGGGATGAAATCATTTTTTGATAGGTAGCGAATTCACGAATTGACTGTAATTCATTAAATAACCCCTGAATAACCGAATTAGGTTATCGAAAATTTTTCATAGCTAAATGCAATGACAAACTTTATTGACGGCTTTTTCATAATTGCAGACAATGACTGTAAATTTATTTGTTGTAAATCTTCCGTTTCAACATGGCAGGCGTTAGCCCAATGCATTATAATGGGGCAAACACAATAAATAACTACTAAGTACATAGTGAGACACTAGATTGAAATCAAATCAGTGACATCGATATTATTAATTATCAACAATTATTACAGCTAACAATCAATAGATATCACTATGCACAACCTAGCTCGATTTTATTTAAATTTTTTATCATGAGTTTCATCCATGAGATTTAGAAAATCTAGGAAACCCTAGTCTGTGATGATCGATTGGAACTATAATTATATAATATAATATAATAATCCTTACTTTCGATTCCTTAGACATCACTAAAATTGAAAAACACGAGGGTTCATAAGGGATTCTGACAAGAGATAATTTCTTAGTTATGGGCAAATGTTGCTATCTCTAGAGAATAATCCGAAATATATAATATATTATGACACACAAAAAACGAAGTAATCATAACGTTTAAAAACTTATCTCCGTAAGTCTGTAACTAATTATAAATTAAAAAGATAAAAATGGAATATTTCCTCATGATCTCAAAACTATTAGTTATCATCACGACTGACTCAGTGTTACTACATAACATACTACATTGTTAATTTTTCAAAATTTTTTCCAAAAATTAGTGAAATAGTAGTTTTAAAATGGTATTATCGGTTTAAATCTAATTATGTTTTTATATTTCAGAATAATACCGTGACACAATCAAACATTGTGGCGCCTTTGTCTGGCGATTCTTTGCCCATGAAGAAAGCTTTCGTCACTCAAGGAGTGAGACAAGTTCAGCTGTGCAAAGACGGCGACGGAAAAGTCGGTCTTCGCCTTCGGGCAGTAAACAACGGCATTTTCGTTTGCTTGGTTATCAAAAACAGTCCAGGCGCTATGGCGGGTCTCAGATTCGGAGACCAAATATTGGAAATTAACGGCACAGCAATGGCGGGCCTATCAATGGATGCGGCTCATAAGATTTTGAAAAAAGCCCCAACCAACGGCATAACGATGGCAGTCCGAGACAGGTATTTGTAAATAATATACATATTGATTCGTCTTATAAATTTGTTTAATGTTGTTGCTTTCTTATAGGCCTTTTGAGCGTACAATCACATTGCACAAAGATTCCACCGGTACCGTTGGATTCCAGTTCAAGGACGGCAAGATCACAACTCTAGTCAAAGATTCGTCAGCTTCTCGCAACGGATTGCTAATCGACCATCAAATGGTGGAGATCAATGGACAAAATGTCGTCGGTCTCAAGGACAAAGAAATACGTCAAGTAATCTCTTCCGCTGATTCCGTCGTCACGCTTACGATTTTGCCATACAGTATTTACAAGCACATGGTGCACAAGTATGTTAATTTTTTATAATAAAAAACTGCTAATTTGGACACACATCTAATTTTATTAAATGTTTCAGGATGTCTACCAATCTAATCACGAATGCCATGGATCACACTCCAATTGTTTAATTCTTACTAGTAATATTCTACGAATTTTACCATATATATATTCTGAGATTTTACACTTTTTAAAGTTTAGATATTTTCGTATATATATATATATTATAGTATATTTGTAAGCATTTAATTGTGTTATAAAATATTCAACGATTACTTCTATAGTATATTATAAGAGTTATCCGACTGCCATAATTTTATTGCAACGCCAAATAGAAATGTTTAACTATTGCGACTGTGATAAGATTAAAAAGTAAACATGTTCTATGTTGCGTGCATTAAATTTGCATAGTGATTCATGACAAAAGTTCACAAAATGGATTACAATGTAATAATAATTTACAAAGATATTTACTTTTAGCGATACGTATGCGAAGCAGTGCTGTATGTTTTTCTTTATATATATATTTTGATCTTTTTATTTTTAATCTATGGGAACACATTGAGAAAATTATATGTGGCTAATATATGTACGTGTGCTTAAAATCTTAATTAAATAAATTCTTACTTGGCATTAGTAATGCATATTTCATTCAATTTTGTTGTTAATTTTTTTCATTCGAATTCGAGACCCACTTTTCGCGTTCCATTTAATAAAAAATCATATTATGCTTTAGTAGCACTGTGCTAAAATTAATATTAATTTTAGTTTATGACATATTTTATAATTAAATATATTATATACAATTCATATATTAAATAAATGTTTAAAATAAATGTATATATTTTATTTTAATAAAATAATTTAGTCCTGAAAATGTAATGATAATTATATAATAATAATAAAAAAAATACATAGTTTCACTAAAATACTTTATTGATAATATGGTTACATGTATGATATTATACGTCAATTGTATATTTGACATGGATTATTTATTTTTGTGTATTTATTACACATACTACTTAATTCAATTGGTAATGTATATGATATATACCAGTAAATCAGAATGTTATCTAACAGTAAAAAAAAATATCACTGACTATTCCCAATCCTCCTAAAAGCATTGGACATGAATCATTGACGAGCTCGCAATCAATTTGGAGCATTGTGCTTTTAGGAAACTCCAACATGTAATACCTGAAAGCAATTTTTATAAATTAACAGTTTGTTCAATTATATAAGTTTATAAATGGCCATTAGTGGCACTTCAATTCAGTGAAATGGATCAAATGATTTGCTTACTTAGTTCAATTATTATAATAAACATATAGACTTAAACGGAACAACCAATCAGGCAGAAACTTTTCAGTAGTGACTATAGAAAAATATTTCTTTTGTGAATTTTAAATGTTTATCCGCCAGATTAAAATTGACCAGAGTTACCACTAGTGACTATTTATACAGATTTTTAAATTATCGTCAACATTATTATATTTACCTAACTTTCCATCCATTTCTATTTACAGGATCCACATAGAAATCGCCATGATTTTCTTTGATAAATTTGATACGAGTTTTGTCCAATGGTAAGAGGATTCGGTGTTTATTGTTATCATCTATGGCATCCTCGTCACGCTTTTCACAAAGGGTATAATTTCTAACTTCATCGCCCTTTCTTTGTTTTAGTGTTAAATGGAAATTTAAATCTTGGTTCGCCTTTTTATTATCACTTAAAGGCTTCACAATACAAAATATAACGAAATTACAATAGCATTGAAACTCGCACATTAATATTCTTGTCATAATCTTGTATCTAATATCGTTTTCATCAGTTTTCAATGGTGAGATTTTGAGGCAATTTCCTCCGAAAAAACTATCGTCCATGTAATACGAAGTGCACCCAGTTTTTTCTTTTTCACGTCTCACTTTGAAAGTTTTCTTTGGTGCTTTATACCTTGAAGCTTCACATACCTCTGCACAAGTCTTTTCGATAAGACCTTCAGCATTTGGTTCAATTTCGTTCGACTCCGAATCAGTATTTAGAATCGGAGCAGCTTGGCTCTCTTTATTCACTGGTTCGGGTACAAGATCGATCGCATTTGATTCAATGTCATTAGACTTAGAATCAGCATTTGGAATTGGAGCAGCTTGGTTCTCTTTATTCATCGGTCCGAGTACAAGATCTAACACATTCGATGCAATGACATTAGACTCTAAATCAGTATTTGGAATTGGAGCATCTTGGCTCTCTTTATTCACCTTTTTAATCACCGGTTCGGGCACAAGATCCAATGCAAAGTTATCGCAGCACACAGGATAAGACGGTTGATGTTGTTGTTTGCATAAATTGTACCAAGCATAGGTGTTACTCACTTCTCCGTGATACCTCACTGTTTGGCCGGATCCCAAACAGAAAAACGTTTTGAATGGTAACCATGCAGGGCCTCTCGAATTCAAATAGGGCCACAATGTGTTCCAAAAGGCAGTCTCTCTTAACAAAAATATATCCTTTAATTGACAGTTTGCGTTTGATTGATCAAAGTTTAGCTTGACCTTGCCCTTGTAACATTCATCTATTCCTGAATAATGTATATCGTCCGTGCTTATGTTTTCGCGCGTCCAGGCTGGGGCGAATATCGCCATTGATAAATCGCAATTAAACACTTCTTTAACAGCCTATAAAAAAGATTAAAATATATACACCATTGAGAAATATTATAGTGTAAATTTAATAATACATCAGCTGTGTTAAAACCGCCACCACCCCAGAAATTTCTACCCCAAACATCCACTCCGACGTACACATCATGTTTTCGATCACCAGCAATTTTGGCTGAACTTTTTAAATGAGATAGATTCCAGGAGTAATTTGTAAAGAGTCCGTCGCATGCGTCAAAATAAATTCTACAAAAATACAAAGGCATCTTTATTAAATGTATTTAAATTGAGCGGGATTGATAAGTAAGACACATCTGTTGTATTTTAACTAAAATAATTATTAAAAGAAATATATTTACTTATTTTTCTCGTTTAGACAGTTTTGCCATTCCAATTTTCCAGTATTGATAACACTATCATACCATATGACTTTAGAATTTACGTTAAAACGGTGCATTAAATAAGTCAAGCGCTCGACAAATTTCACAAGCAACTCAGTTTCTTTGACTTCATTTTCAATGTTGATCAACCATCCATCCAATTTAAAATGCTTTGCAAGCATCAAAATGTGATCAGCAAATTTCATCATTACTTCTTCTGACGCGAATATTTGTTTGCAAATATCAAAACCATCATCCCACTCTGTAATTATTGTACCTGAAGAAAGAGAAATACATTAAAAATAAAATAAGTGCAATAGATATTTTGAATGTAAATTTGGTGAATTATCTTTAAAGATTTAAAAATATTATAAAATGATACCTAAAATTTGTACACCGTGCTCATGAGCAACGGTAATCCATCCTAATGGTGGAATGGTGATGAAATGATGACTAAAGTATATAAAGATATCAATAGCAGCCCAATGATAAAATGAATAAGCAGAATGATCCTTCGAGCCATCTACATATCTGCAAATTATATTAAAATTAAATCAAAATTCACTAATGAATAAAAAAATTCTCTACGCTAACCTATCATCTAAATAACCGTTTTGCATGTCATGACAAACGATCGTCTTTGAAAGTGATCCATATTCGTGTCTTTGTGGAAGTGCTTTATGTCCCTTGGCATAGTGGCACGCGTGCTCTTTCATACATATATCCTTATTCTTGATCACGCTCGTCCTATTCTTAATAGGACTTACGTGTTTAGCCCAGCTCGGGGGCTTCTTAAAATAATTCCATAATTCTTTCAGTGAATCGATAGGTTTACAAGTTTCCCCCTCCATATACATAAACATATTTGCTCAGACTGCTAAGACTGTTGCGACAAGACTGATCAAAGCTCTTTTTAACTCGCGCTATATATATTTTTCAACGACACAATCTCAAAGCAAAACAATTACAAACATTGATTTTACAGCTCTTTGTTAGTCTTTGTGGTCTAAGCTTACCGACCATATCCTTTACTTAGTGGGTCGATAATTTTTATTTTATCTTACACTTATCTAAAAAAACTTTAAAGATAATTTAAAACCACGTAAATATGAGACTGTCAAGTGTGAAAATAAGACCCGGTCTTATTTTAATTTTTGGTCCAAAATAATCACAAAGGATTATTTTCATTAGATGTATTTTTTATATGTACAATAAACAAAATTCATTTATTTATAACAACCTAAATTTATTACAGTACAACAATCTATATTTATTCAGAAACAGTCGTGTCATATTTTTTCTGGAACATCCTCGCAACTCATCAAATGATGAATTTTGGCCTGATTTTTTTGCATCCCCATTTCCTGTAATGTCTCTCATGTCCAGCAATTAAAAATAAAAAATACGGGTGGTGACGAGTGGCAATTACACGCAAATTGAGACACTGCAGTAGTATTTTTTATTAAAAAGTATATAGCGTTTACAGGTTTGTTACTGAAATATATGCGAGTGAACGGTGGACGAGGCACCACCGGTCGTTGTTTTCCCGTCGAGGTCCACCAAAAAATGTTCTACCCTTCGCTGCTGTCACGCCAGTATTATCAGATTGTCGCTAAGTTTTGGCCATAATGAATAAATAAATATATAAATAGTCCCCACCAAAGCGCGATGAGACTAGCTGAATCCCTAATTAGTAAACTTCTTTGGTGACCTCGCAAAATAATTGGCAGCATTAAATCAATGTACTTTGTTATAACTACTTGTGTGCACCAAGATTTTTTCGGTTTCAAGGACATACATTACTGATAAATGTTTAAACTTGTCTATCTTGCCAGGCCTTGTCTAACAGAGAGCGAACAGTGTTGTCGATTTTATTCATTTCTCCAAAGAAAGCCATCCAGTGAGTGTTATGACGCTTTGAATTATTCTGGGGTATATCTAAATGTAATGCCATTGTAAGGGCAAATATTTGTATATTAGCCCTGCACACAACCAAAGCCCTTGACTTCCTGCCCGTAACCCATTCCCAGATGATATCTTTCAGCTCAGGAAATATTGGTTGTTGATCCGAACCACACCTGGATTTCATAACATTTTCCTGGTCCACCTGATGACGAAGGTTCACCTGATATTTTCGCCATTTTCAGACCATTTGGAGATTCAACATTCTCTCTTTGCAGAAAGTTGTAAGATTTTTGCCCCTACAAATTTAGCATTCATTTTATCTGGGGTTGAAAAGTTATTCACATTAGACGATGTAAATAAAAAATAAAAACCCACCCCGATAAAATATTCTAGAAGTTGAATCAAGACTCGCGTCCGTTACAGAGCTAAGCTCGAAAGCTTTTTTTTTAATTAAATTATATTTTTTAAATTTGGAGTTATTTTTGTAGTAGAGCTAAAATTACAAATATTTTGAAAAATTACACTAAGGCTTATTTTTGGAGTAGATCATATTTACAGGGAAACATGGTATGTTATAAAATGTGTGTTAGTTATTTTGCATTTTTAAATAAATAAAAATATTAGGAAAAATTAGTTGGATAATTTATGAAATGGAAATATTGATTTAATAAGTATATTGTAAAAAGAGAGAGGGAGGAGGGTAATGAGGGCCATTAATGTACTTACTCGTCTTTGATTAAAACATGAGTTAAGTTGGCTTAAAATTTTTATTTATATTTTAGCAAATCACTAATATTTTACATAAATTAAAAAGTTATACCTGACATATTATTTTCCAATGTTCTAACACTGTAAATTTTATACTTTTTATTATAATTTTCACCTAAATTTATTTCAAACTCATATATGTAAATGGATTATATTGTAGTTATGGAGAACAATATTGATACATAATCCAAAACAATATTCAATACATTCAATTAAAATCAAAAATATTACAAATTCATTTTATCATCAATTTTGATCACTAGAAATGATTGTACTATTCGTTGAATTAACAATTTGGTCGTCAAACGTGGCAGTCAGTGCAAACTGTATGAGTATGATTAAATAAGTAGTTGCAGCTCCAATCATCTGAAATATGTATATAATATATGTATTATGTATGTAAAAAGTAAAATTCGTATAATTATCTGTCCGACATATCGAGTCAGTATAAATCTTTTTTTTAAGATGTACCTACATATATCTACATATTTATTTTTTAATGTCATTGTATACATTTGGCAAAGTAAATATTAATTTAATTTATACGAGAGGGAATTAAATGAATGTTTTAAGAGTGCGATAAAAAATACAGTACGAATAGTAGCTCACATATGACAATACGAATCAGGCATACGACACGAATACATAGCAGTAAATTGAATCGGTGCTCATTTATTGAGTGTAAGAGTGGACCAAAAATATGTAAGGTGTAAAGACTTTTAAAGTGCAACATACAGGGACATAATTTCAGCTTCTTCCAAGGTGTGTAGGGGGGGGGGGGGTGATGGGCAAAAGATTTCCAGTGGTCATTTTTTTAATATTTCGATTTCATTATATTCATTATGTGACATACATTTTTAACGCAGAGGAAACGCTTGGTTATTGTTACGACTTACAATAAGTGAGAACCGAATGATATGTTTTAAAATTATGATAGCTGTCCTTAGCGATATTACTACGGACTTTTATTATAAGAGCGTCGGTCAAAGTATATTTGGTTGAATTTTAGTCAAGAGAAGAACGCAAAAACTAATATCACTTCTCAGAAATCAAAAATTCACGTCAAAAGCAATAAAATCGTGTCGGTGCTGTTTCAGTGGGAACGCTCGGTAGCGAGCAACCTCAGAGTTACTACTCTAAGACGTTACGAACTGCGCTATTTCATCCTTTTTATGTTTATATATTAGATAAATAAATATTCTAGTGCTGTCCCATATCATCTGCATTACATTCAGTAGTTTTTACATTTATCGATAGTATATAAGCCAAAATGCTCCCATAATCTATTACTTCTGTCATCACTTCCATCTGGTATTTCACAAAACTAACACTTCGCTTCTGACTTGGAATATACGAGAAATCAGTCGAATTCGCACTAAGCGGAACAACACTGAATCACCCGAGACATTTCACATTCACTGTTCATTCTGGTCTAGTCAAGTAGTCACCCCGAATATCCAAGAGTTCAACCCAATCGTTGGAACGACATCAACATTTAAGTAACGAGAGTGAGTGAGAGATAAGAGCATGCGGTCAGCATGCCCTTATCTCTCATTCACTCTCGTCACTTAGCACGCGAGCGATTGAGAGGGAAGTATTTCTCCACCCGCCCATGGTATACAGATATAAAAATTAATATGCATACCATTCAAGTATCATACAAAACTAAAATGGTTCGAAAAAAATTGTAAGAGCGCCATTTTGAACGTTAAGATAGCCCAATAAGACCTGCACTTCGAGTGTCTTAAGCACGCCGTTCAAAGAATAAGGAAAGTGGTTCAGGTCCAACGAAAAGGTGCAACAGGCAGTATAAGAGTGAGCGCACATAGGCAAAATATTTTTTTCCTAGAAGTATTCATTTTAATCACCCTTGTATAATATATTTTTATTGTTCTTCGTTATTGTTATGGAAAAACGTTTATATAAATTAATAAAAGTATAGATATAATATGGAAATGATTAAATTTGATAAATGAAAAGTATTTGCTCTTACTAGTACTGATTAGGTATTCCGGACAGAATATTTCCATGTTTAATTGTTAGATATTATAAACGACTAACTGTGAAAAATAGCGTGTTATCAATTGGGAAATATCCACAAGCAGAAAACCTAGGATTTCTATGCAGCATGTATGTCGAAAATTGATGTAGCTAAAATCATAATTTATATCAATATATTTTAATTAGTTTTTAAAATACATTATCAGTACCTTTTTAATAATATCATCATCTTCTTCTTGTATCAGCATTTTATTTGTAATATTCGAAGTGATCTTTGCCTGTAAGATTAGTTAATTTAATTAAAAGGAATAATGCTAAAGTGCCTTATTAAATAATTATTGGGTGTTTGTAATTTATATCCATAAAGTGCTCCTTATCTTTTCAATTATCTAAATGAGTATAGATGATATATTGGTTGTGTAATTATTTTTAAATTACCTCTGCTTCGCAAGATTGACACGCAGTTATTGCAAGGCTCACGTTTGTCGAATTTAATATACATTGATGTAAAGAGAATAATAAAAACGTTAACAACTTATTAGTATTGTAACTTTGAAAAATCCAAGCCATCGTCATGAAGACGTAGAACATATTAAAAACCACCGATACGAAAGATATTGCCATTATGATCAACATTATCTTTGTGAACTGATTGTTGATTTTGTCAGCCGATTGGCAAATTGTGTCGTAGATCTTCATGATCGTCTGCAATCTGTTCTTTGTTGTTTCAACGTTTTCAAAATGGAACAGGGCTGATATTTTATATATTTTGTTGTATAGAAAGCTTCTTTTGTGGTGGTTTTCGTCCATGATCTTTAACTGTTTGTTGAGTAGTGTTAAATTGTTTGTCACAATCTTAACGTTTGTGTTGAAGAACACTAGTATCATCGTTATAACAAAGCTGGGGCCATACATTACTATGTTCATTGGATACGATGACCTCTTATTCCATACAGAAATCAAAATTAAACTCAGCGTCATATATGTAAAGCTAACGATATAATATACACTCGATACAACAATGATCTTTGTTCTTAAATCTGTGTAATTTTTCTGTATTCCCATTACATGAAATAGATTATCGATTTTGCAGTACAAATTCAATATCTTTCCGTAAAAGCTCTTAGTTATTAACGTGTGACTAATACTGAACGAGATAACGATCAGACCGAATACAGCTCGTAGATGATCGGATATTTTGAATAGTAAAGAAGAATATACTATGCTGACAATTGTTTCATCGTACATCATTACAAATAAAAAGCACAAATAATAAACAGTAAACGACGTCATACAAGCAGCCATGGCCGGCAGATAGATTACACTGATGTATTTATCTTTCTTTTTTTGAATGGTCAGTGGGAAAACAGCCGATAAGTTGCCGATAAATAACAATACTTTAAATGCATCGTATATGCTATCGGCGTGAAAGAGTCTCTTTGTAAAGTTCCTCATGCCGCGATATTAACGCGCCCGTGTATCGAAATTCACTGACATTCGTATAGACAGTACCTTAATTAATTAACTAATGGTGTTTATGTAAGGGTGGGCATATAATATATAGGTACATACGTTCAATGTTTAATTTGTTCCAAAGTAGACTGGGCGTGGTACTGAAATTATATTTAATTATTACCAAGCGAAGAATTGTGTTTGATATCAGCCAAATTTAACTGTTCAGTAATTGATTATACAACAGTAAAATATTTAAGTACATTTAATAACTTTTAATTGAGCTGAAACTGTTGTTCCCAATGATTTATTATTTAAAATCATATCTAAAATAGATTGCATTAATGTTTTTATATATGGAGGATGTGGCTTTCTTTCGCGAAAAAATGTTAAATATCTTATTAGGTCAAAGTTATATAAATGCATTAAGCAGATCTTTGTACTGTATGTTTTCAAAACAATTTTATCTAATTAATGCATTGTATAATTGATTAAATATATAATATATCAGTAAGACTTGTTTACTGCATAGCAAAGACTAACTATTATAATATAATTAATTGAATTTTATAACAAAGGAGCTTAAAATATAAAATAATAACTGACATGACATATAATCAATACACAACTTGTCCATTTTTTTATGGTTTCTATACATGCAAAAAACATGACTTAATAAGCATTTATAAACAGTGATAATATTCATATTCAATAACCGGTATGGTAAAAATAAAATATTGTAGATATTTATTCATATGCTATGTATATTTATACTAATATTAGATTCAATATAATACTTGGTTTGGACAATGTGTTGTGTACTTTCTCTTTTACTTCTTTATGATTTGTGTTAAATAGTGTTAATTGTTATAGATTATCTCATCATTAGCATATAATGACATGTTGCTGTTATCTTTATTTCTTTTAACACCACTGACAAATGTACCCACCTGCCCCCCTCCCAAATGACGTCTCTGTCTATCATCAAAGATTTGGTTTTTACAGATTTTCTTAATTTCACAGATGAATAATTAAAATAAAACCGAGCTAGGTCATGCATACTTTCGCTGTTTCAAATCTTACTACTAAAAAACGAATGATGAAGAGCTATTACACTAAAATTTTAAGTAATGGGTATGGTAGTTCTAATGGTAATTAACATAATGTATGTTTAGACATATGAGAGATTACGTATTCTAGTTTTAAAAAACGCAAAAGGTAAATCTTCATATTTTGTCATATTATATATAAATGTTAATCTATGTTTGAGTATTTTATGGTCAACTTTGAACCCTCGTCTTGTACGAATTTGCACAAGCGAATAAGAGCTTATTTAAAATATGTTTTTTAGATATACTATAAGAATATTCTATTCTATTATAATATATAAAATAACGCTTTTTTTATCACAGTATGTGGTATTTTAGTTATTATTAACGGTGTTTGACGTTCGACATTTAATCAGATGTAAAATTACTAGCTTTTTTAAGGGTTTTTGCATTCAAACAAATTTGACACTTGAACCATATCCGATACTTAGTTCATAACTAGTTAAAATATAAATGAATTGCTTAAGTAAAAGATGAAACTTATTGAAATTTCAGGCAAAATACAAAATGTATGAGATGTGATTTGTAATTGTGTAACGTATTACAAATCCCTGTACTCTGGATTATAAATTTTACGTTACCAATTAAATTTGAATTGAACATAATGTACTTTGTTAACCCAGAACATGCTTATTTTAAACAATATATTATAAAATATGTTGTAAATATTGTTTCATGTTTTTAAATAAGAATAAAAAAATAATGATTAAACTTAATATTTGAAGATTAATGAAACATGACTTCTATAAATAAATTTAATATAAATAATACATTGACTCGTATAAAGAGATTCAAGTCTATTTAAATTTACATTGCAGCGACTATTTTAAGCTACTGTTGTGCATATTGCGTTCTTTTAAATTTATACCACTCTATTAAGGTTTTTATTTGTCTCACACTTGTACATATAAGTTGCGATAATTTAGTTTTTGGAACCACTTCAAGACTTTTACAATCACGGGGTCTTTTTCATTATGAATGCATTAAACAGGAGTAAATGGTTAACCATTAATGTTATTTAAGGTTATCAGGTTCTGTTTGGCATAATAGGACTGACATATAACTGGTTGGATTCTTTTTCACGGAGCACGGATACTTTTTGGTGCCAATGATGCATCTGTATTAATTATTGTCATGAAAATAAGTCCACGATCCGATCCTTTATTATACGTTATTTAATGGTATTAGCATCTTAAGTGCATATATTTATAAGGGGAATATTTGGAAAGGAGTTAAATGAGAAAGGTTATCGATAAAAATTAACATAAGTTTTATATAACTTTTATTGTATTTTTGTATTATTTTTAAATAAGATAAATACTATTAATATTATTATAATAATAATTAATATTATTACAAATCACAATATTAAACCCTATATAATTTATTATGTTGAGCTGGTAAGTGCCGATGGTAACATACATTTTACAGGAAAATAACGTTTTGCGTAACAATCAACAACATCATATAGGATAGATTAAAAGAAAGAGTTAACTTAAGAATTTTCATAAAAAATAAAATATATACTGCGCCAAGACTGCATAGTCGAGTGTTAACAAGCCAGTTGTTAAAATAAAAACCAAAGTTAATAAACTACATAATTTAACAAATTATCTTCCGAAATAACTGTTTTGCTGTCCGAGCTGAGGATGTATGTGGCTTACGGTCGACAACAAGATACAATAAAATATCATACTAGGTCAAAGTCGCAAAACAAAAAGAGACTGTGCGTAATTAATTCATCTGGAGTGCATAAAAACTGGTAATCCGCCATAAAAAACCGGCACGTGCTCAATATAAAACTGTTTTCATTTTATACACATTAACAACAATAACATTCAATATACCAATTTTTGACTTAGTGAAGTAAAAACATACAAAATATTGTTTTCAATTCTTCGTAAAAACTATTATTGGACTATAAATATGGCATCAAATATGGCTTATTAAAATATATATATTTATATACAGTTGGAACATCTTCTATTTAATATATTGTATTCATCTGTATTTATGGCGTACTGACTTTCATACGTACAATGACTGCAACGTTGTAAATGACTATTACATCCTTTTTGGCACATGTACGAACGGTTTTACGATTAAATCACTATCGTAGTATCATTTGGATATAAAAATATTACCTCTCTTACATTTACATACATATATATTATTTATATACTTTTATTGTGTTAAATCTCAAAAATTGAGTTTTCATATTACATAACAATTATGTATAGACATTATACTGTATAATATCATATATAGGCACTCATCGTCTTACAATAATGACAAAAGTCATCAACATATGTAAATTAAAAATCACAAAAATCGAAATACTTAAATACTCCCAATGCTTGCTAACCGGTCTCCATTTTTTTTAAAAAAAAAAAAAGACAAAGATTGATACCAAACATATTTATACACATATCGTATAGAATAAATGTTAGTTAAATATATGCATTCTATAAATTATAACCGCCAAAACTGCCAAAGGATAAAAATATATTTATATTAGAGATCTTTCAAGATAAATAATTAAAAATAAAAATCATTGAAAATAAAACAAGCACCAATATATTAGCATAATGTATCACAATTATGAGTTTTTTTACTCGGACTCTGTACACTAAAAAAATATATATAGCGAATAGCTATTTTATCATGTTAGAACCGAGATTTATATAATAAAAATCAACAATGAAACATAACTAACCAACTGAGGCTATTGCTTTGAAAAAAAAATATACTTATAATTAAAACAAAGGGGATGTTTTTCAATACTGGAGTCATACTTGAATGAGATCTTAATTTTTCAGTTAATTTTGAACGACACTAAATTTAAATAATGACTTAGGTATCTTCGTTTATATATGGTTTGTAATATGAAAATGAATCGGTAGAATATAATAACGCTATAATCACGTATACCCTGTATTCCAAACGCGCGAATCAGAGATATAGAATCTTAAAAAACTGAAAAAAAATATTCTAAATAAAATTGGGATCTCCACGTATTTTTAAAATTTTTATCCCTTCGAAATATAGAAATCTGCGTTAAACGTAAATAAATTTTGTTAAACAAAATCGTTATTTTTTATATATATATAACAATATTAAAATCTCAATATAATAAAATATACATATCTTATAAATTAAGTAAACAACAATACGACATTTAAACTGCTTTTCAGTTAGAACTTAATGTCTGCATTATGAAAAAAAAATACTATAATAAAACACTACGAGGTATTAAAAAAAGGGTAACAAATGTTTAATTGAAACATTATAACAATTATGGCAATGAACAACCTAGTGTATTAGATATTACGCACTGAGAAAGCAGTAGAAATGAGTAATTTTAGCTGAAAACGTTAAAGTATTTTCATCTTCATCATTAATGACTATATTAAATATTATTGCAACAAATATGAGTATAAATTATATATCGTTCAATCACCAACTGAGTTAAATTACAAGAAAATATTAACAAATCACTTTGGGTCGCATATGCGACGACACGAATCATTTAAAGCTTATTTATATCATATTAAAATGATATACATAAACGCTCACAGTTCATCACAAATTTTATAAAAATTCGTGAAACTATTATATCCAACGCTGTTTATGATTCTTCTACTTTCATATTTTAAAATAAAATTAGTATTTTCAATATGTGGTTTGACACATTTTTACATAATAATAAAAATATATATAAATTATAATCGTCGCATCAAACACGTATCGTATTCCGATCTTCGAACTTGTTAAACTAACATTTGGCAAGTTATGGATACGCGCCGAACACTTCATAGTCAAAATCGACGAGTTTGTCATCTCAGGGCTGGTAAATAATTTAAGAACTCGTTTCGAACGAAACGAATAAAGCGAGATCTTACTGATTGCAATTTTTCTCCAGAAAGTCCATTTTCAATTTCAGTTCTATCAAAATAAGCTGCTTTTGAAGCGAAAATACTTCTTCCTTATACTTCAGTTCCATGTTTAAAGTCTTCATCTTCAGTTCGTGCTCGAATATGGCGTGTTGTCGTTTCGTCAAGTAATACAGCTTCTCCTCTTCAGTCGGCGACGAGTTTGGACAAAAATACCCCCCGACGTTGTTGTTGTTGTGGTGGTTGGACTGCGTCAAAACGGCGTCGGGTAAATTTGATCGATCGCAACTGTTCTCCTGCGAGTGGCCCGGACGAGAGTAGTACCGCGGCTTCGGCAGCTTCTTATTGGGGAATATTTGTGAACTAGGCAAATTAAGGCGATTCAAAAAGTTGACGTTCGAGTAGGACGGCGACGCATCTCTCATATCGTCGTGCGGCGAAGACGTGTCGACGGAGATGGTGTGCTCTAAGTGGCTTAAGTTTAACGGGGCGTTCGATGTCGACTCCTGGTTTAAAAGACAAGAAGCGTGCGCCGTCACCGGTATGATCCTCGATCTTATATCCGGGTGTTGCATCGGAGGAGAATCAAGTTTGACGATCGGAGATTGCGGACCGGGCGATCGCGATACAGATAGAGGAACTATCAGCTGAATCGGTTCTTGCGTTTCCATATCGCGTAATACTCTCTCTTCCGAACGGTCACTCGACATCTATAAAATAAAAAAAACAATATTATCTTATTTATATAGTTCAATTAAATCAGTATATAACTTAAATAATTACATTGAGCGGTAAATGTTCGTCAACGTCGACCATCGTAGCCGGCATACTGTCTCGTTCGTCTGAAATGTTATTATATATGTATATAAATAAATAAATAATTTGTAGAAATGATAAACGACTCAAAGTCAAGAACATTATAATTAACATTTAATCTTGAAATAATACTTGAAATTAAATGGTTGTCCAAATTCCGCGAAATGTCAACATGCTCTAAACTTGAGTCTTCTACACGTTAAATCTTTACCTTTAATACAGAGTTCTGTATGTTGACTCACATTTTGCCATAATATTCCATCGATAATTCCAGGTGCTTCTTCAGTTGCAGGCTGTAATAATTTTAGCATTATTATTAAGTGTTTATCATTTATTTTAAAATAGTGAATATAACATTACCTCCAAGAGACGCATTTTACACTTCTTTTTGTAATTCTCATACCACATCTTGACTTGAGCTGGTGTTCTGGGACATTCGGCTCTGCATCGTTTGTTAACTTCGGAGCAAATTTGTGACCAAACAAGCTGCACAATTAAATTAAAAATATTTAAGAACCATTGCTTGAATTCTGAAGATTTCGTTATCTAAATATGTCATACATATCTAATTAAAATGAATTAACATGATTATACTTTTGCATTTCAGTCACAAAAAAATATCTGGCTAGTATGATTTGCATCATGCTTTTCAGATCTAAGTTAGATTTTAATCACCCATGATATCAGTTTCTTACAATTATTTTTAATTTTAGTAATTGAAAATAGATAAATATTTTATACAAATGAGCGAATTTACTTGTGTTTTTATAAATCTCAAACAATGCAGTACAAGACATTCTTGCTGCAAATTATAAATTTGGCTCACAGTTAGCACGTTTTCGAATAATAAGAGTGTGTTAATTTGTAAGGGCACATGAAACATATTGATATTAAAATCATTTTCTGCAAAATTGTTAATTAACATGTTCTTCATATGATTTAACAATGTCACAATGCATCGTCCAATAAAATATTATACAAACAGTAAGGAGAAGAGTTAATAAGTAAATATTGACACCTTTGTTGTTTTAAAGATATATAGCTTCAATTGTCATATTGATACCGATTTCAATAGCACACTGAACTAATCGTAACTGTTCAACTAAAACGAACACAATAATAGATTAATAACGATGTACTAAGATGAAATATACCTGTTTACTTTTGTTGGTAGCGTTGTTAGAGCGACCCTGTCTTAAAACCTCTCTGTGCTGGTTGATGAGCTCAAGCACCGTTCTCTTCTCCAGTTCTGTGAAATTTTTGGACCTCTCCTTGTTTTTGCGAGCTCGAACGCCATTTCTCGCTGACATTCTGGAGGAACAACGAACGAACGTCGATGATAACTCCGTCGCAAACAAAATTTACACTAAACGCGGATAAGTGAATAAATTTAATTAAATAATTATCAGAGATAACGAATGATTCACCGATTTAACGTACATAAAAAAATAATAAGAAAATTCGGAGTTTCGATTGAACGTCACGCTTGACGCAGAGATAAGATTGAGCAAATAAATATTGAGTATGACGATTTTAAAAAATTAAACAAACAATTAAATATATACATATGTATGTATATGTATCGTCATATACAGCGGTGACCAACTAATTAGCACACTCTAAAAATTCGAGTTATAATTTTAATTTTCAATTCTAAAATGTCTTGTTTTTATATGATAATATACACAGAGTAAAACTATATTATCTTACTGGAGTAGGAAACACTTTTCAATAAAATAAATAAATAAAACAACGTGTTAGGGAGAAATACTCAAGTGAAGATTAAAAAAAATATGAAATATAAACTTAAAAGAAATTTAATGAAAATTTTGTGGCAGGCCTGATTGACTACCTGTCCTGGAAGTATGAATTCTTTATACATAATTCCTTGCCTGTCGCAAACTATGATAACCACCATTTTAATGCATGCTTTCTTCAGACGAGTAGAATTTATATGTGCCCTTCCCACTTTGCCATTCGGTCTAGGGATATCCTAAAAATTTGGCTCAATTATAAGTCTTCTTGGCAAATGATAAAATTTGCTCTATAGAGAAGCTTTTATGCACCAATTTTGCATGTGCAAATATTATATGAATTGCATTTTTATCTAAACTAGTTTGTTCTGCAATCTGTACCTTACACTCAATCAATGATCTTTAGCCAACGCACAACTTCCACATTTTGATTGTCACGCTAAAATCCACTTGCAAAACATTTCTCTTTAACAACTTCTTGTCGAAAATCTTTTTTCAAAAGTAGTTCAAAAACTGATATTATTTTCTACTCTCTTTTTTAAATAAATAATAAATATACAACAGAAAAATAAAAATAGTTTTTATTTTAATGAGCAATATATAAAATAATTGTTCCATAAAAGTAATTGTACGTGCATTACTGTTGGACAGATTAGGTGCGAGCGAGCATTAGTCAGAACAGTGAACACCCCATGAATAACTCTCTGCAACGAATACTTTTCCGAAGAAAAAATCCAAAGATTTACCTTACATAAATGCACAAAAAATTAGTTTATGGAACAAAGTATTTATTTAAATGCACATAACTCTTAAAATAATTCTCTGTTAAATCGCGCCTGTTTTTTATAATTTACTAATATTAAAGTTGAAATAATAATTCATAATACATAATTTCATCTTTGAGAATTGTTTAAAATTTTAAGAAATGAAACAAAATACGTATTAAAACAGTGGTCTTCAACCTGGTGGTCCGCGAACCGGCGCCGGTCCGTGCAAACTTTCCTACTGATGCGACACAGCCTTGGTAGTTTTTTCAACTTCATAATTGTGTGAAAAGACTGTTTCATCTATGTCAGTAATAAAAACCAAACAGAGGAATCGATTGGATGTTAGTTGAGTGCTTCCGTCTCCCAGAAAACACACTGTAACACGAATATCAAATTTGCTTGCAAAATAGCAGCAGCAAATGTCGCACTAACAAAAAATTGTAATTTTATAGCATTAAATAAACAATATTCTATCTAACATTGGTTTTTATTTTGGGTTGACGCCTGTCCGCGAAATATTTTTCCCATTTTCGCCGGTCCGCGGATGTAAAAAGGTTGAGGAGCACTGTATTAGAATAAATATTACTAAACTCAAAGAGAAAAAAACACCTAATGGGTCATATAAAAAATACGCACATATTCAACCCCCCCACCTGGCGTCGATCTAATGCTAGGTTCGAAAATCTCGCACATGTGAGGACTCGTCCTTAAGTGGTTAAACGTTTTCATAAACTTCAGTGGCTGATTTTTGAGTTTCACACAAAATTGAAGCAACATATCAAATTTAAATTTAACTATTAATTAAATTTACAACACAAATACAACATATCAAATTTAAATTTTATTATTAATTAAATTTAAATGCAATGTGTAAAAAAAGTTAGGTCAAACTCTACATAATTAAAAATAAAAAAAAAAACATTTTTTTTTAAGAATCAGTTCAAAGTAACGTCTAAATACCATATCACACATGTGTTTGAATAAACTGGTCCACTGATTTAGGTAGAAACTCAATACAATAAAAAGAGTATGGAAAATGACTAAGTATATCGTAAATTTCAATTTTCAGTTATTGAGTATACTCGGTCATGGGGAGTTTCATCATATCGTAAACAAAAGTCAATACTAAAACGCGCGAGTTAATTCGTCCATGGGGAAATCGGATTACATATTTTTGACGATTATATACATTCACAGGGATTAAATGGTAGCGGGCACATTGTCGCAAATTTGTAACTGTAGGCAACTTCTATCTGCAAATCAAACCCTTAAACTAGGGCTAACGCTTTGAAAGGTTATCTTGTACAATTAGCAAAATAATTAATTTACTGCGGAGGTTTGTTATCAACAATTAGAGGTTGAAACAGTACCATAATTAAATTCATAAGGTTAATTTCAGTAGTTTTACAACAATTTCCCAATTCAACAGCTAACACATTATCACATTATCGCTTTAGATACATTGAGCACTCACTACGAAATTTTTAAATGTGATTGAGGTAGAAAACCACATTTTATCGTATTTTTTATATAAAAATTGCAGGAGATGGATAGTAAGCGTGACCCAGGTTTGTTCCTCTTAAACCAAACCACAGATATGATTGATATATATTTATACGACTAGCTATCTCCAACGATGCGACTGACGGACCAGAGAGTAATTTTAACTTTTAAACGTTATACACAGACAGACGAGAAATGCACTTTATTTAATGAAATACCATGAATCTTGATGAAATCGAAATATTAAAAAATCGAACACTGACTGGCCAACTTTTGCCCATCTCCTTGGAAAGAGCTGAAATGGTGTCCCTAATTCTAAACCAAAAATTCTCTCCTCAAAGAAAATCTAAAGAAAACAGTCTCGAATCCATCCTGAAAATATATTTTTAAGTATGTCATTTAAGCGAAATCATATTGGAATACATTTTCGCCGGTATATATTGTATATACTTTTACTAGTGAAAATATAATTTATCTGGAAGGTGTTTCTAAAATTATATGATTTTTACTTTTCCATATATAGGAACATATACATTTACATTCTTATCAATATTTATTTACATGCGATGTATTAGTGTTATAGTAAAAGTGTATTTTTTAGTGTTATATTTTCACTAATGAAGTCTAAATACATTTTCACTAGTCACGCCAGTATTACCAGACTGCTGCCAAGTTTTGGTTTACAGTTATAAATTTATACAGACAAAAATATAAGTTAACTGGTAGGCGCTAGTGAAATTATATGCTGCTCTAAAATGTCTATGAAACTCAATTTGACAATTGCGAAACGTCCATTTTCTGTACAAACCCAAACCTACAATAACGAAAGTTTTAAAACTAATTATAGTTTTAGAACTTTCATTAGATTAAGTTCAAAATTCAAACTAAGCCAACTCATCTCTCAGGGGAAAATAAGCAGAAGAAGAAGTACAAACAGTAGTTTGTCTGCACTTCGATATTACATTATTTTTAAAAAATATGATAGCTATTCTTACCGATATTACTACGAACTTCTGATATGAGAGTATTGATCGAAGTAAATTCAAACCGAATTTTGGTCAATAGCAGAAACAATTATCCCTTTTCAGAAGTCAAAAATATCAAAAGCAATAAAATCGTGCTGTCACCGTCGCAGTGGAAACGGTCGCTACCAAGCATTCCCACTGCGACGGCGCCGATACGATTTTATTGGGTTTGACTTGGATTTTTAACTTCTGATAAGGGATAATTGTTTTTGCGCTCTCTATTGGGCAAACATTGGTTTACGTATGCTTCAATCGAATCTCACTTATTGTAAGTCATAATATTGTTACAAAAAGTCTTAATATGAACGCTAGATAAGCGAGTGTTTCCACTGCGATGGCATACTTTTATTGCTTTTGATGTGTCATTAGAGTGGGAGGGAGTTTTCCCCTTGAATTTAGCCAGAAAAGTTTAATGGAATCGAAATTTTAAAAATACGACCACTGATTGGCCAACTTTTGCTATCCCTGGAAAAAGCTGAAATGACAACCCTGCAAACTGGATCAACGCTAAGGAACTTTTGAAAGGGATATATTATATATTAATTATAATAAGGGGCATAAAAGATAATAATGTTCAATTAAAAAATAAATGTATATGAAATCGCAGTTCATTATACAAGTACTATTTACTATACATATGTATGTCTGTAAATTATATAAAATTATAATGGTTTTCTTTTAAGTATTCCTCGGTTTCCCCATATCAAGTAATAGATGAAAAAAATATCACATAGTACATCATATATGGTAAAATATGAAATTCAACAACTTTTTGCACTACTGTCAAATTTGTATTTTGTGATCGCATGGTACAATTTTTGTTGATGCTTCATTTCCTTGCATCGACTTGAATCTGTGGCAAAATTTGTTAATCAAAAATCGTCATAACAATGTGAAATAATAGACGATTTATTAAAACACTACTAATAAGATAAGTTGATAAAAAAAATTCACCTCCACTCGAATACTTCCTACTAACAGCCGATTGAAATTTCGAGTTGGCCGCCGCTGTAAATGTATGCATTATAAAAGTTGAAATTTTGAAGTTTCTACGTAACGTCACGTTTGACGCGGAGATAAGGTAGAGCAAATAAATATCGGGTAGAGCGATTTGAAAAAGGAAACGACTCACGCGAAACGCACGGGGGCGAAGGCTGCAATGCGTCAGCTCGTAAATATGCAGCGATTATGTTCGCGGAGACAATGGAGATAATCGGCGGATCGATAAGCGCATCGTCGCGAAATTAGGTAAGCCGCCCCGAAATAAGTATGACAGGTGGGCACGTCACCCCGGTCGGGGCCCCAGGAGGGGAGCGCGGGGGAAGAGCGACAGCTCTGTCGGATGGGAGCTCACCTGAGGGCGGCGGGCGGCGCGGCGCCCGTCGCCTGTCACTCGAGGCGCATCCGCCCCCGCCGACGCGACCGACTCGGCGCACGACGCTAGAAACGGACGCCGCCACGGCCGCTGGCGCCACTCGCGCTCCCGAAAGCGAAGCTGCCCGTACCGAAGTAGCGAGAGAGATGAAGCGCGACAAAATACGCCCGACTTCTGCGACGATTCTCATCTCATTTTTGCAAAACCTGTATTATTTCGACGGGTCGCGTCCGAATTCATGCCCAAATTTCATAGCCCGAGGGCCAAAATTTCATTAAAAAGCAAGTGACATTTTGGTCCAAACTTAAATTTTTCTGGCCATGTTCAAATCGAATATGAATCCAATAAGAATATATTGTAAGGATTCATGGCTATTTCGTGATTTTTAATTTAAACAAATTTCGACCTTGACGGCGTCTCGACCAATATATGCACGAACTTCATCACGCTAAGACCAGTCTTAATAAAATATTATATATTTATTCGTGGCGAGGCAAGAAACAATATTTAAAACTTCAAAACCATGGAGAAGAAAACATAAAATGGCAATGCTTTTATATTGAAAATCGTACATTATAATATAGCTAATATTAAAGGAAGCTTTCCAATTGCTTATTTTATTTTAAAATAATCAGTGTATTTGCAATTGCTGAAGAAGCGTGAAAGTTTATATTAAATAATTATACAATTGAATAAATAGAAAATATCACTGTATGTTCCATAAATTATGTCACAAGTTTAGAAGGGGGGAGGAATGTCAGCGGAATTGTGACAGTGTGAAACAAACAAGAACAGAATCAATGACATCTTGTGACATAGAGAGCGGGGAGAAAAGGGGGAAAACCACGAAAAACCTGTGACATCATTTGTGGAAGCCGTTATGAGGGCCGATTTAAATTTGTTATGGCCAAAACTGGTCGGCATTTGAGTAGCACTGGCGTGACAATTTCCTCTCTACACGGGAAATCTTCCGGGCGTTCGGACGCATCGTCTCGCGTCCGCCCTTTTACAATGTAAACAGCTCATATCTTTAATAAAAATACTACTGCAGCGGCTCAATCTGTGTATAATTGCCACCCGCCACCAGCACCGTCCTTAAACCGTCTTCTTATATATACTACCATATAAAAAAGAGACTTAACTGACACTTTTGAAGCTCTTCAAAATGTAATCCAATGAAGAAAAAATGTAAAATTTTAACGATCGTTAAGTGATATTTAATATTTATTTAATTATAAAAATTTTCAAAACACTTTTTTAATATTCCATAATAATCTAATACACGTGATATTTCGTAATTTATGCTAAGTATAACCAATTCATTTATTGGGTATTGATTTATTGTCGATCATTACAGGTTTTTAATTCTTTTTAGAACACTAAGTGATTTTTTCCTTTAGTTAATATAATAGCAAAAATTAAATCTTGATCCATTATCAATAATTTATTATAAATATTATTTCTAGTTGTTTTGTACACAAAAGTTTAAAATTGGGTTTGTGAACACGCTTCAGCATACCTCTAACTTTATACCTACGTACAATTAAGGTGTATTTTCGAAAAAAAATTAATTTGATAAAAAAATTTTCTGTGAAATTAAGTTTTATACCTACCTTATCATTGTTTTAAATCACATACTATTTTAAATCCATCTATGAAAACTCACTGACAAAAAACTTGAACTTCACTGACAATTCACTGATAAAAAAACACATTCGGAAAATCTACTTTTATATAATAGACTTTCGGCTTTAACGGACACCCCCTTTCCCCAATTAGTCAGTTATATCGAGGTTTTACTGTAATTTATAAATATATCTCGACATTTTTTTCATAGAAAATGTCAGCTTTACTAATACTGATAATTTTTAAAAATAAGTCCTATTGATGTGGTGCACATATATCAGCTACCTTTATTAAGTAATTAAACAACAATAGTAATATTTGTATTAAAAAAATATGCTTTAGTCAATTTTTTGTTTTGTTAGGGCTGAATTGTATTATAACCTTTAAAACCGACTGTCAAATCGCGTGAGGCCGAAGTTTTATAAGCTGATGTAATTATATTATAAAATCTCAAATTGTTTATTTTAGAAGTTACTACTTCTTTTTGGTACATATACTAAATGAAATATATTGAATTTTAGGTTCGCCAGGTATAACTAAATAACATAACATAATGCTTAGCCATTTGATTAAGAACGCTTTGGTCGTTCGCAAGAGGATATTAACCAGTTGCATTAATCATCATTCAGTGAAAGCGCTTTCCACGAAATCTGCCCTGAAAGAAAATGTTGCACAAGGCGAGAACAAATTCATCACTGGAAGTACGTATCATGGATTTGTATGCACTGACGTCCAACACGTCAGCGAGTTCAACTTGACGGCTATTATGTTTCAACACGAAAAAACAAAAACGGAGTATTTACACCTTCAGAGAGATGATCCGAACAATGTGTTTTCTATAAATTTTAGAACTACACCATTCAATTCAACTGGCTTACCTCATATTCTAGAGCATATCGTATTATGCGGATCTAAAAAGTATCCGGTGAGAGATCCATTTTTCAAAATGCTCAATAGATCTATGGCGACTTTTATGAACGCTATGACTGGAGCAGATTATACAATGTATCCATTTTCTTCTCAAAACGAGGTGGATTATAGAAATTTACAGAAAATTTATTTGGACGCAGTCTTCGAGCCGAACTTAAATCATATGGATTTTTTGCAAGAAGGATGGCGCTTGGAATATTCAGATCTGAATAACAAAGGATCGAATTTGAAGTTTAAAGGAGTTGTATTTAACGAGATGAAAGGAGCTTTTTCTGAAAATAGCGCAATTTTCGGACAGAAGTTTTTAAACACGATTTTACCTAGTCATACGTATGGGTATGTTTCGGGAGGCGATCCATTGCAGATTCCGAATCTTACAGTTAAGGACTTGAGAGAGTTTCATGGTAGATATTACCATCCTAGTAATAGTAAGCTTTTTTCATATGGAAATTTCCCAGTGGAAAAGAATTTAGAGATTTGCGATCAATTGTATTTGAATAGATTTGATTGTATTGATTCGTCTCATAGTATCGTACCGTCCCAACCCAGATGGGATTCTCCCCTTAAAATGAACGTTGAGTGTCGCTATGATAAAATGGGTGCACCACTAAACGTTCAAAATCAAATAGCAGTCGGGTATTTGATGTGCGATATCACAAATATATATGAAACATTTGTATTACAAGTATTATCTCAGCTGTTGGTAACCGGACCGAACTCGGCATTTTATAAAAGCTTAGTGGAACCGAATATATCTGGTGGTTTTAATTCGACCACAGGCTACGATCCGTCTATGAAAGATACGATGTTTGCGGTCGGATTGCAAGATTTAGAAGTCGATAAGTTTGAAAAAGTCGAAGAGATTATTCAAGATACTATAAATAAAACTATCGTCGAAGGATTTGACAAGAATCATCTAGAGAGTGTGATTCATGGAATAGAATTGGGAATCAAACATCAGACGACCAAATTTGGATTGACTTCGTTGTTCAATCTGGTTCCTTTATGGAATCACGGAGGATCTGTGATGGAAGCTTTGCAAGTCGAAAAATTCTTAAGCACTTTGAAAGAAAAACTTAAAAATCCGAAATATCTCACCGAAAGATTGGAGCATTATTTTGTGTCCAACAATCACAAACTCACGTTGACGATGACGCCCGATGAAGCGTATGAATCTAAATTGGCAAAAGAGGAAGAACGTCTATTATCGAGCAAAATCAACAGTTTGAACGATAAAGATAAAGCTGATATTTACGATAACGGATTGAAACTAGCCACATCGCAAAAGTCTCAAGAGAATATTGACGTTTTACCGTGTCTCGCATTGAAAGATATCGCCAAAGAAATGGCAAAGGTTCCTCTAAAATTAACTAAGATGAACGAAATACCCACTCAGATTTGCAAAGCTAATACTAATAATGTAACATATTTTAGGGCTGTGTTAGATATGACGGATCTTACCGACGAAATGAAGTTTTTGATTCCGTTATTTAATGATGTTGTCATAGCAATGGATACAAAGAAACGCGGCTATAGGGAATTTGATCAACTCGTCAATTTGAAAACTGGCGGATTAAGCTTTTCGACGCATATCGTCGATCAAGTGAATAATCCTGGAAAATATGAACAAGGAGTGCTCATATCTAGTCATTGCTTGGATCATAATTTGGAGGAGATGATGTCGATTTGGCGCGAGATATTCGATAAACCGTTGTTTAAAGACACGAATCGTTTCAAGATGCTTTACGATCAATATGTTTCTAATTTGACGTGTAATATTGCTAGTAACGGTCACGTTTACGCGATGCAAGGTGCTAGCAGCTTAGTCTCAAAAGAAGGAATCTTAAAAGAAAACATTATGGGATTGAAGCATGTCAATTTTATTAAAAGTCTTAAGAATATAAGCAGTGATGGTGTAATGAGAAGAGTGGCAGAAATAGCCGCGAAGATGTTGAACGGTAATAGGATGAGGATGGCGATCAATTTGAGCAAAGATAGAGATGAAAAATTTTTGTCTGCTTTTGAAGGATTTTCTAAGAGCATTCCTTTTACAAGCGAAGGAATGTTGGGAGTCGAATTATCGCAGAATGAAAATGTCAGTAAAATAACCAATTGTATGCATTACGTGAACAACTTTTCTGTTAATTATTGCGCCAAGGCTATAAAAACAGTTCCGTTTGTTCATAAAGATTTCGCAAAACTGAGGGTTTTGGCGAAGTTTTTGAGCTCAAAATATCTGCATCCGGTCGTCAGAGAACAGAACGGCGCTTACGGCGGCGGAGCGATGGTGAACGACGACGGAGTATTTATGTTCTTCTCGTATCGTGATCCAAATTGTAGAGTGACTCTGGACGTATTTGATAACGTAGCAGACTGGTTTAAAAATAATCATAAAAAGATTTTGAACGAACAATCGCTATTTGAGGCTAAGTTGGGAATTCTGCAAAAGATTGATGCTCCCATTGCCGAGTGTAATAAAGGAATGTACGAGTTTTTGAGCGGTATGAGTGATGATATTTTACAAAAACATAGAAATGATGTACTCAACACAACTGTAGAGGAACTAGTGTATGCTTGCGATATGTATTTAACCAAAATTCAATCAGGAAAGTGTGTAGTCGGACCTGGAGAGACTTCTGGTAAGAATCTAACTAAAGGCTGGGAGAATTGGAGCATTGTTAATTTTGATAAATAATGTTTTGTATAGAAATAAATAGTTACTATTTTATATATATGTGATATTAAGTACGTTGAATAAAAATAATTCAATAAGGCAATGTTTTTTATTGATTTCATTTTATTTGTTACAGATATAGTCATAACTTAGTAACATGTCATTACCAAATGATTACGTAACTTATGATGAATATTTTTTGGACGCTCTTACTTTTCTGAAAGACTATCAAATTCTATATAACTATGCAAACACAAACATACTGTGCGATAATGTATTGAAGAGATGTAAATCAATTAATATTGTTGAATTCAATGAAAAGTTACATAGATTAATACCGAGCAATTTTGACAATAATGTCATAGCATCGAATAATAAAAAAGCAATCATAAAGGGGTTGAGCTTCAAAAAACAACATGAGATACATCAACTATGCGAATTGATTAGAAATGAATGCAAAAATAAAAATATATCATCTATTATAGATTTAGGTTGTGGATTGGTAAGATATCATATAAATTATATATAAAACATTAATAATCCAATACTTTATATGTTAATTAATTTTTTTAGGGTTATTTAAGTCAATTACTCAACGAGTTTGATTTAAAAGTCTTAGGAATCGAAGGTGATAATAAACGAGTAGATAGAGCTATTGAAAGACAAGAAAAGTATTTTATATCATCTTTAAAAAAAGTTCATTATGTGAATCATTTTATAACGGAAGAATCAGTTCCTTTGATGCTTGAATATGTAAATAAATATTTTTCAAACGAAAGCTTCATGTTGACAGGTTAATTGAGTCTATCTTAAATTAGTATATTAAATAAAATATATTATTATATTATATTTATTTTAATAAGGTTTACACGCGTGCGCTGATTTAACAATAGAATCTATTAAATTATTCATAAGCATGGAATCTTGCAAAGGTATTGTGATCATGCCGTGTTGCTACCACAAAATGAGGGAAAAGTGTGGCTTAACGACTTGTAAAATGGATGGCGTGAATAGTCAATCTAGTGAAGAATATATTAATATACCGTTGAGCGAATCGATGCAAAAGGCTTATGCGAAGCTCGACGGTTCAACATTTATAAAGCGACCTTTTTTGAGATTGAGCTGCCAGTCTTCACAAGCAATGTGGAGCGCAAAAGAGCAGGACAAATCTAGAATATTTCATCTTTTAAGTAGAGCTGTTTTACAATTTTATGCTTATGAAGGTATGTATATATTATTAGATTGGCTTCTCTACTT
This sequence comes from Plectrocnemia conspersa, assembly GCF_051122295.1. NCBI lineage: Eukaryota > Metazoa > Arthropoda > Insecta > Trichoptera > Polycentropodidae > Plectrocnemia > Plectrocnemia conspersa. The sequence goes on along the minus strand of NW_028277166.1, from coordinate 12,424,418 downwards.
ATTTATTTACATATTAACACTTTCAAAAGGTAACTATAATAATTTTGGAATTATTTATGCTTCAATAAATAAAAAATTGGGTTGACAATTATTTCCATTTACTAGAAAAGCAAGGAAAAATGAAAAAGTGTTAGTAATATAAATATATGGTCAGCTAATAATTATAAATGGCCAGTAAGGCTCTGGTTATCTCTATTATCTGGCCATAAGCAATACTGACAATAAGCGATTTAATTTTCAGATATTTTGTAGTCAATTTTGACAGAGCCATTTCACAATGCAAAATGTCTAGTGGCGCATATTATGGTTCTCCGTTATAAAACAACATTCATTCAAAATATGATATAACTATATTTTAAAGATTCTGTATTTTTCTGAGTGAAATAAATTAGTATTGATACTGCTCATTCGTATGAAACAATATTTTATTAAAATAATGCCCATTTATTATAAATACTAACAAGTTATATAAAATACTAATCATTATATGCGAGGGCTAATTGTCAGGGGAGTTATTTGCACGGAGGGTTATATTTCATTGGCACGCGTACACGTATACTATCGGCGTAACAAATAAACTTGTTCTGCCAGTCGCAAATAATTATAGTTATATTATGCTTTTAGCAAGTAATTGTGACAAATTTTGTCTCATGCTCAAGGGGTGGTAAAGACATTTAAATTTATGTAAAACCGTAGTACGAATACTTTTTCATCAATTGTATGTTTTGTTTTACAAAAGTATGTGAAAAAGAGTAAAAAAATCGCCTAACATAAAAGTGCAGCGTTTGGTGTTTCCTGAATTATTCAATTTAAAAAGTGTATATTCTGGTAGTCAAATGGTGTTCTGGAGCGTTTCATGATAAGTATATTTGGCTGTATTATTATGATGATATAAATGGGTGAATGCAATGATGCAATGGATTAGCGGATATAAAATTGCCATAAAGATATAATCGTTTAAGTGGTGATAAAGCGAATTTTAGTGCCATTTTCATGACAAGATACTCGTGTTATTGCTTGCGAAAAGTGCTATCGAAAATGTTTTATAACAAAATTAGTCTACCTTGTATTATTTCATTTAATTCTGGGACTGTTTAAGATAACTAATTGGGCATTTTGATTATTTGTTTGGGAAGATGAAACGATTAAGTTTATTGATTATAGAAATTATACAAATATAGAATAACAGTTACGATTATTTGACGATTTATATTATATACATCATGAGTGAGTTGTTGGATTCGCAGAAGGTTTTTTTTATTATTATAATATATAGAATTATATTTAATATACATATATTTAACTTTTTCATTGTTAAAAATAGACATAAAATATAATATAGCTATTTTTAATAATAATTTATTGTATAGGTATATAGAGAATATATAAGAAGCATGCCATTTATCATAAATTTTCGTTAAGAACGCGTCTCGTTTAACACCTTCCCGCCTCCGCATATTATAAACCTGAACGTTTTTTTCTTCTAATTATGTTCATAATATTATTCACGGAGTGATTTATCATTTTTTTGTTAGACTTTATCAAAACAAGTTTAACTCTCGCATTTGCTGGATTACCGAGGTGCCGCTAAACGTAATCATTCGGGATTTGCGTAATAGGTTTATGAATGTTATTAAGTCGGACGCCATGTTTGTCCGTATTAACTATGTATTTGCCGATTAAGCGATCGCCAGATATAAATGTATTTCACGATAATGGCTATAGGCTTTGTTCGCGTCGGCTATTAAACAAGTAGGATTTATTCCCGATTTGTATATTGAATTGCTTTAGACGATTCAATTAAAGCGACCATTAAAATACATAAGCTAACTATATTAGCTATATTCAGGATGAATTTATGTATTCAAAAATCAAGCTGCATAGTGAGAAAAGTTGTGCTTTACTGACTTTCCATACCTTCCAAGTTAGCGTCACTACGATTTCAAATTATAATTGAAAAGATTTGCCAAAACAAAAATTTTGCTGCGCTTCGTTTCTTTGCGTATATAATATAATAGTATGTAGAGTACTTAACATTATAAAAAAAGGCTAGATAACATTGAGTTACATGTAGGAGAAAAAAATACTAAATCAGTCATACATACTATACTATACTATACTATAAAAAAATATGCGTGTCAAAAATCTAAAAAACCTAGCTTAACCTAAGTGAGCGCTCCCACTGCGACGGCGGCTGCACGATTTTATTGCTTTTGACGTGACTTCTGAGAAGGAATAATTGTTTTTTGCGCTCTCCTATTGGTCAAAATTCGGTTTAGATATGCTTCATTCGATTCTAACTTATTGTAAGTCGTAACATTGTTATAAAAAGTCTTAAATAATAAATCGAAATAATAAAAAAACGACTATTGACTGACTAACTTTTATCCCCCCCCCCTCTGGAACCCTTTGAGCGGTATCGCCGTACATGTACGGTGGACGATCATTCACTGTTTTGAGGTACCCCAGATAGTTTTATACTTACATATATACCTGAAGAAATAATAAATAAAATACATTGTATTTATGTAATATTTATTTTAATTTGATTTAATTTAAATTATATAATATATAGAAAATAATACAAATAAATGAACATTTCAAAAATATTTTATAATAATTTTATTAAAAAAAATATGATATAAATGTTTGTTCACAAAAGTCAAATAATAAATGAAAAATATGTGAAATAAATCAACAAAAAATAGTAAAATAAATTAAACCAATAAAATCTTAATAATCACTAATTTTTTCTATAATTTACCATAAATGCAATATAAAATATTAATAAATAAATAACAACAGAAATATATATGAAAAAATACGTAAAATTAACTCACTCCCAGGTGTATATTAGCAAATTAACAAATGTGTATAAATTAACTCACCACCCAAAGGGTTGTATTTTTGTGTTCAGTCTCATTGTTCTGTCTTTGATGCCATTTCTTTTGAGTGGTAACTTCACTTAATAATAGCATCTTTATATTTTTTAACATGTCACCCAAAATGTCTTGGCATGTCATCTTTGACACGCATGTCTTAGGTTTGAAATCAATGTTTTAGAGTATATATGACTATTTTATTTTTACCTATTCTTTGAAAATACAGAAATTGCTCGAATTATGGTTTTGATCGATTTAAGCAATTTGGCAAGGAAGCTACTGAACCTTTAATTTTTATTTATTGTAATCTTTATTACAGTCGTCTAATAATTATCGAACAGTAACCCGAACTTCAATTATTAACTGCATTATACTTACGTATACAAAATATATTTGAATAGAAATGTATACTAAAGTTGTAATTGCTTTAAACTTTCAGAAAAATTAAGACTCGTTAAAAAGAAACGGAGAGCAGTGAGCAAATTAAAATCTAATGAATGTGACTTTGAATCATTTCTCCAAGACGCTTTGACTTATGGATATTCTTTTGAAAAGTTGAAAGGTTTGTTTGTCACTATACGTTTTAATCAACTTACTACGTATATTAAATATCCTATGTAATTTCTCTAGGTACCGAATCTAATTATGATGCAGAAACAAATAGAACTGCCGCCACATCCGCCAGAGAGGAAGCGGATGCTGGGACTAGCAAAAAACAAGATGAAAAACTCCACTGTCGTAGTACAGGTAATTTTATTATTTGTTGTGCTATAAATGCTTTTGATTTGTTTATACATGTTTTTTTAATGTAGAAGTTCACATTGAACACATAAGAGCTTTATGGTATTCTCTGACTCCCGATGACTTCTCGGCGGCTAAGCTTTTGCTGAAACTTCAAGATTCCATGCAGGTATTCTGCGAAAACTTTGTGCTCCTAGACAAGTTGGCGTATTTGAACGAGCAAAGGAAATCGCTGAACTCGAATATGTGTTTTAAATTTGTGAAAGTGACAGATGAGAAAATATCGCCAAGATGTTTCGCACTCGTCGCTTCTAAGTAAATATATGTAACATTTCATATAAAATGTACTATTGAATTTATAAAATAAAACTGCATCGGAAAATGTACGTGAATACTTACAAATATCTTGAATGGAGTCTATTATGTTCCAACAGTTGTATTTTCCTATTTTTATAACCATATAAATGTAACGTTATTTTTATGTCATCTATGTATGATGTGTGTTGCGGGACGAATAAAATGTAATAAATGCTCGTTCATGAATTTAAAATTTATTTCTATACATTAACATACATTAAAGTAATCAAATATATAGTATATATGCGAAACATATCCATATAGTGACTAATACATATATAATGTAAAGGATATACAGTAACAACTTGATCTCAGGACGTTGAAATTTTCCAGCCATTAAAATTTCAACATCCTAGATTTACACAGATTAATTTACACTGAAAATATATTTTTATATTATTAATTAACATTTTTTGATAACACAAATTATTGATATTGTTTTAATATTATAATATGTTACAGAAAGTTGACTTGGTTCATACTTCTCGATCATTTTTCTCGACTCTTACAGCGCAATGCTCGGGTCCATGTCTCTGAAAGTATAAATAAAAGATCCGTGTTAATATAGCAATTTTTAACGAAGTGTAATGGCTAATCATATTTTTTTTCAATAAACAATTTATTTGATTATATATTTATATACAGGTTGATCGAAAAACGTAAGTTCTTATAAGAAAATTCAATCTCTATTCAAAGCTGTTTCTACGATTAATTAAGTGATAATATTTAATTGTTATTTAATCAATACATAAATGATTTACCCCTATGAAAACTGCAGGAAGGATTCAACTGTATGTTGATGATACAGTGCTAATATATAACTCTAAAAAATACAAAGACATGCAATCGACAAAATTATATCGTAGAGGTATTATATCGTTCTAAAAATGAGTTTCCATACTTGACGAACTGATTTCTATCGATCAAGTAATTTGAGAATGACTTCGTGAGACCTTCAGAAAATTCGGAATTAGATAACTTTTTTGTAAGTAAATCGCGATAGACTTTATCAAACGCCTTTTCAAAATCTGTGTATATGGCGTCCACTTGTATACCATGGTCCAATGTTAGAAATAAACTTAAGGTAAGTGACAGTGGATCGAGATTAGCGAAAATCATGTTGCTGTTCAAAAGCATACATATAATAATGAAGTGCTTTTGATTGTACACATTAAATTCAATTAATTAAATTATTATATAATTATGTTATTATAATTAGATAAATAAATTATTTGTTTAATATTTACGCATTACAAAATTACAGCTTTTCTAAAATGTATAAATATATATATATTTTATCTATTAGCTATCGCGTGATGGTGGATTTATTTTTAACTACACCATGCGTAGATTTCAGGAGTTTGTCCTCAGCCGCAGGACATTATTATTAGATACCGAGAATCCACTCCCAAATACAGCGCTTAATAAATGTATTTATACATCCCCAATATTTACATTCGCCTTTTCTCTTATTAACAGAAATCGAAAAAGGTTTTATAGAATCGAATTGGCGATTCAAAATTTTGTTGACAGAGGACGAACGATACGTACGCTAAAACGGATCCAATTTCAATTTTGCTCCATGTGTTTAAATATTAGGCATGTCGTACCTGCTGTAGCACCTGTAGATGTTGGCTATGCCGAGATGAGCACACCTCAGCGCTCGGTTGTGCTGGGGATGCAGAGGGTCGTATGACATCGCGTCTTCGAAAATGGCGTCGTTCTTGAGGTCCAGCACCTTCTGGGGGTGCACGTCCTGATAGTCGTCGGGAGCCGAGTAAGAGTTGTACACCTCTCCCGAGTCCATACCCAGCGCCCTCTTTCCGTATCTGCTTCCCATGAAGAATCTACGAAGACGTGGTAAGAAAGGTTGCATACATGAAATGGCACTCAAACGTTTTAAACATAATCAGTTTTCAAAATGATGGGGCAGAGTGCTTTCAAATGAAACTGCAACTTGAACTTAGATCTTCATTCTAGGACGAGATTTTGTTTCTTTCAACCAAACACTAAGAGCACACTGTTGCTGCATAAAACATACTTTATTTTAATTTAATGAAATTTATAATTTGACTTTATTTTAATTATTATCATAAAACCATTTCAATAGTTGTTTATGGATTGCATTAACGTTTACGTTTAATAGATTTACAAAAAGGACAAGTCTTTCGGCACGACTGATATTGAAATGCAAATTTCAGGACATAATCTAATAATCATAATCCACGATATACAAAGACCTTTGAGGATTGTTTTGATAAATTATAAAACACCCACACTACACATACACTACGTGTTCAAAATTAATAAAACACATAATAAATACCTATCCGTTCTGGGCGTCACTTGAACTGTTGTTTGCTGTCCAGATCTTCCATACCGCGAACCCATGTAGAACGGTCTATTTTCTATGAAATAAAATTAGTTCATTATATCATAATGCCAAACAGGAATTATGAATTTTAATGGGCAATAACTTACGATCACTCTTTTTGTTCTCGTAAAAATTTTGCGCGTTAGTGAACGTGCAGATAAAAGGTGAGATTACAAGGTAGATGAGGAATAGTTTAAGTGGCAATCCGTTTAGGGGCTTCATTGTGTTTCCGCCAGAAAGTTGACTGTTTGCTGCTTTGTTCATTATCGTATTTTGGTGGAAAGATCTGAAACCAAAATTATTAAATTATACACTAACGATCAATTATGCAAAAAATATGCTTTATATCTAATCGTATATTCGATGTAGTTAAACATTTAAAAATCGTATACGTAAGTAAAATTTTAAGTAATGGGTATGTCAGTTCTAGTGGTAATTAACATAATGTATGCGTGGAAGTATTATAAAAAACGCATTTGAGAGATTGCGAATTCTAATTAAAGAAAAAAGACTCCAAGTTAAATCCTCATATTCCGCCATGTATAAATGTTAATGCATGTTTGAGTAAGTTTCGGTTAACTTTGAACCCTCGTCTGGTATGAATATGCACGAGCGGCTAAGAGCTTATTCGTAATATTTTTTCTTTAGCAGTCGTAAAATATAAAACAACGCTTTTTTATCACTGTAAGTGGTATTTTATGTATATTTTAGAGTTATTATTAATGATGTTTGAAGTTAGATATTTAATCAAATGTAAAATCTCTAGCTTTTCTTAGGCTTATAACATTTTAACTTTGTTTTTCAAACCAAATTAACACTTGAATGAAATTTGATGCTAGTTATACCACATTGAATATAAATTGATTGAATCTTAGCCTTTACATTTGCAATTATATATAAATTAATTGCCCAAGTAAAGGATGAAGCATACAAAGAATCACAAAATCTCAATCGAAATACAAAATGTACGAGATGTGATTTATAATTTTCTCTTGCACGTGTCTTGAATTACTGTATTTTGGATTATAAGTATTTTACGCTACCAATTAAACTTCAATTGAATATAGTGTATTTTGCTAATCCGAAACATGTACATTTTCAACAATACATTATAAAATACAATAGCCAAAGGAGTTGTCAAAAAAGAATAAAAAATAATGATTTATCACTTGAACTTTAATAAAATATAATATAAATAGTAAACACGTACGTGTAAAAGGAGATTCAACTCTATGTATTTCGATGCGATCTGATTATGCTATTTATGATAGCAATCTAAACATAATTTTTAAATACTAGTAAAAATTAAATACATATGTATATAATATAGAATAATTATGTATAGAGTAAGTAATGCATAAATGATATAAAAATTATTCAAGACTTTTGAATGGATTATATATTTTCTGCGCATATGAGTGATTGGGTTAAATTACGCATGGTTAGTACAGAATTACAGTGAATCGGTAGTAATAAAATGGCGGACTTAATAGTTACGTCTATTGCGGTTCGTTTCACGCTAATACAACCGTCGCTGTTACAATGTACTTCCATGCAAATAAAAGTGCATTTCATTACCGATTTGAAAGCACAAATTTATCTTATCAAGTACAGAAATTGCATTGTTAGATAATAAGCTGATTTAACTAATTTATTTTCTATCTCGTTATTGCTACAAAGTTTACTAATCTGTGAGGCGTGTTTCTGAATCTCTTTAGAGGAAATATATGAAATGATTTTAAGGAAAGTGTGAACTGTCTCTTGGTTAAAAATTTTAATTTATGTATTTATGTAAGGCAATAAAATGAGACCTTCTAAACTGCAAAGATGTTAGATAAAAATACATTTAAGTACTTCTAAAGACTACTGAAAATGTAAAAGCAACTTTTGATTGCGAGCTTTCGAGTGCCTCAAAGAGTCGTGATCGCGTCCCTTATTCTTCACCGTCGCGATCTGGACTTCAACGCTTGAGAATACTCCTCTTACACGAGCCTTTAAGCCTACGTGAGATGGTGCTCATTTATTTTAGTTATACATAATTGTTTTTTTTTTCAATATTTAATTTTATATTTTCTTTATAATAAGTATCATGACGCATTTGGTAAGCTTGTCAAGTCATGATGATCAGATTTGTAATAAAATTAAAAGTTTGATTCTTCTCATAAGATGTGCTTACTAATTTGAGTTTTTCCGGTTTTCTATTAAATGTCATATATAATAGTTATCTCTTAACTTTAAAATGTTATATCTGTATTTATATAAGGCATCAAAATGTCAAATAAAATAAAGTACAAGGAGTAATGTACGTGTTTTGTTATTATTATTGAAACTTGGCATAAGTTAATCATTATTTACTATGTATGTTTTTTAATGAAAGTGTTTTTATTTATAAAAAAATAATATTTTTTATTTATTTAAGCTTTGTAACATTTGTAAGTATAGGTTCTCATTGTTTGACTTGTGGCAAATAATAATACAAAATTTGTCTTGGCTGTGTGATTGTCTTCTGTGGTTATTTGTGCAGTAATAGGTTAACAAAAGGAGGATTTGGCTTCGTTGCTGAAAATGTGAACTCGAGTGTTAACTTCACTCGGTAGTTCGCAATTATCTAATTGCATACTCAATACAGAGCGATACATTGTTTAGAAAATAAGGATCCATTTAATTAAAAATACTGGTACAATTTAATCAAATATATTTTCACATTTAGTTTAGTTTAAATTTTAAACAAATGAAATAATCTAATGATTTAATTTGTTGTATTGAATAAAAAACACTATATGAAAAAAAAATACGAGATACAAAATAATTTATATAGAATAGGGTTTATTTATTTTATCCTTTGCTGTATTTATGCATTTTTCATCCTTCGGGAATATTTATTATGATTCACACCATTGAAAATTTGCTCTTGTTTGTTCAATTCTCCACTCTACTGAGACTGGTTACAATCAGCTGCAGACGTATGAAATTAATATTTAAAAGATAAACGATTTTTTTATCTTTTTATGGCAAAGAATAGGGTCAAATGAACGCCATAAAAAACAATGTACAATATTAACATCCACTGCTCATTGTATTTTATTTATTAATTAGAAAACATCCCAGTAAGAAAATTTATATAAATTGAAAAATATAGAGAATCATTATCATTTTTATTAGATAATTTTAATTAATTCTGACATAATCATCTTCAAGAATGTCCCTTTAAAAACTGGCACATTCTGTGTTAACTATAATGTTTTAAAATTGTTACAGTGTCCTGAGAAAATAACTATCAAACACAGTAAAAAAATAAACATAATCAGAGTAACGTGATTTTATTTGTTTTGATGACCACATTGCTTGTTATCTATATTGATTTATATATTGGTTTAGACCAGTAAAGTTTAGAATATTATCTTATGATTTTCATTAAATACATGTGACGTAATATGTATATATTAAAAAATATTCGATAATTAGACTTCATATTGTAGTGAATTTACTACAAAAAATTGCAAGTTCAATGAATTTATTTAAAAAATGGCAATCTAGACCACTAAAATCAGATCCGTAAATGTCTAAGATGGTTTAAAAGAAACAAACGGATAATTATGATATTAAGAATTATCATGGATGTGGGAGACCAGCAAAGATAGACGATGATGTCCTGGCTGCAAACAATAGAAGCTAATCCTACTCAAACTAGCTTACAGTGCATAGACACGTAAAGAAATTGGGAAGGCTTGGAGGCAATGTGTATGAATTCCACACAAATTGAGCGAAGAAAACAAGACGGCGCTAAGAGCATCTGGATTTTGAAGCTGGTCGCCTTGTTTCGATAATTTGATAACCAGATATAAGAAATGGGCCTTGTTCAAAAAAATCGTCGAAGAATACAGTGGTTATCCTAAGGTTATGTAGTAAAAACCTCGAAGCCCGGTTCACTGTAAAACATATATTTTGTGTGTATGGTGGTATTAAAAAGAGATTGTGGGTTATGTTTTCAAACCTGGGCAAGGTTCTATTGTGATCAGCTGAATCATTTGCACAAAAAAATAAAGATAAATAAGCATGCACTTTTCAACAGAAGTCGAATAGTTCTACAACACGACAATGCGCGTCCCTATATGGAAAAATTGACTCTCTGTTTTATCTCATCCAACTTATTCTTCAGACCTTGCTCCTTCGATGCAATACTTCATATATGGAAAAAAGTAAAATGAAAGCGATATGAAATAATTTGAAACAGATAGAATTGAAATAATGACCGAGAGGAAATAAATTACATTATGAATCATTAAAATAAAAATAAATATTCAAGTATTTTTTGGATTAATTAAAAAAAAACATAAATTTTGGGATTACCTAATATAAATTATTACATTATTTCATTTAAAAATTACTCATTCTAAACATTTATAAACTGTTCGAGTGTTGTGATTTTTTTATGAAAATAAACTGTTTAAAACGGTTGTAATTGCGTGAAAATAATATTGTTGTATTTTATAAAATCAAACAGAATGCCTTAATATAGAGATCTATTATAATTATAATAATAAATTATTTTTACTTGTGAAATAAATAAGCAAATAATTAAATTTTAATATCATACATAAAATATTAATAGTAATTTGTGGCGATGATTATTAGACGGTAAATGTTATAGATTTTATTTCAATAAACATAAATAAAACCTTTTTATAATTAAAAGAGGCGAATGAAATTAGGGATGCGTTGACTGTGTCCGAATTGTCTGTTTTTGATATTTAATGTTACACAATGAACGTGTTCATACAGAATTATCACTGATGTCGAACATAAATTCCCCAATGTCGAGAAGCTTATTAAAATTTATTCAAGCGTCATTTTAAAGCTTATTTTATAAAGTGAGTTTTAATTTTTCTCATATAACATTCCCTTTTAAAAATTAAATAGCAGACATCGTATTAACGCTATTTAATTTGAAAAGCGATATGTCTATTTTATATCCTTAAAAAAAATGCTTAACAAAATACCAATTAATGAGATATGTTCGAAAGGATTCAATTGTGAAGTACTGAATTAATTCTGAGGCTAGGAAAATATCTTTGTAGCCAAAGAAGTCGATTTCATTAATACGAATCGATGTGGAGATTCGCACAACAGAGGAATTGTACTCAATGGAAATGCAATTTTGTGTTAGCAACATTTAATTATTTCTTAGTAGTAAATAAAAGAGGTTGTTCATGACGTATTAAAAAAGTATCATTTGATAAAAACATCACATTTCACACCTTATCTTTATATTATAATAATTTATCTACTTTGTAATGTAAAATAAGAAACGCTTCTAGAATGGTGATTTTTTATCGCGAAAAGAATAACTTTATTCAAATGCGATATGATAAACGTAATCTTGTAGATATTCACATCTTATCTTATAGATGTAAAATGGTTATACGTGAGGTGACACTTCAATATTATATTTATGTCTCACACATATATGTATATATAAATATTACAATGTTATATAAAGGTTGAAAATGCACGGTAAATTTTCCATCTAGCCTGATTTACGCGAAAACCAATAAAGACGTATCTCCGGTAGAAAAAACATCACCCTGCAGACATTCATTAGAAAGTATATTGCTTTATATACGTATATGTATTAAACATGGGATACTATGATTTAATGGAATAAAACATGGACACCTATAAAATAACGTATACGATAATTATTTCATAAAAAATTTTCGTTTCATGCATTGGTTTTTCTCATATCAAATACCATTGTATGATGGTAAAGTTTTTCTTTGATCATATTATTAAATTATAAAGACTGTTGAACCGTTGTAGTTAAATTTACATACATAAAAGTTTGTATTTGTTTTTTGATGTTTATTGTTCATTAGAACTGCGGCGAAACATCTTATAAAAAATATGTTTAGCGCTTAATGTAATTTGAGTATCGATCGATTTTTCCATTTAAATGTTAAAGTTCCTCTCAAACGCAGTTATAAGTTAGTAAATAAGATGTAAATTTTGAATGATAAGGGTTGAGCAAACTACGGTTTGCGTATTTAAACCTTTTGTATTATCATCACGTCAGATGAAATGAATAAAATATTCAATTTTGATTTTCATCCAGTTATTTGAATTATACGGAATACGATTTATATTCTTAGTTAGCCTTTAAATATTATATCTGCAGAATTTTTATATACTATATAATTTTTTTAATTACCATAACTGATAATAAAATATTGTTAAAATTTCGTTTAATATAATTGTTTTATCAATCAACATTCATGGCTTAATTTTCGGATACATTTCAAGAAGTACAAATAATATTTCATATGTCAGAATAAGATTGCATCACTTTCAAAGGCAGGACTAAAATAGAGAGTTGACATTTTAAATAAATTAAAAAATATGTCTTAAATGTTGACAAATTATAACAAACAGAATTTTTATACGATTATGATTACGATAAAACGTTGATATACCGGAAACGCGACTTTCCACTTTTTTCTGTTTCCATTGTAATAATTAAGCAATAAACGATAGAATAAATTGTTTTTTTGTAATATAATATATATTAGAAATAAAACTTGAAATTCAAGTTGAAAGTACTATATTTATAAAGTGTTCCAAAATTAACGCAAGATTTATTGCGATAATTTTGGGACACATTTATTTATTATTTATAATTATGAGTTGACTTTATATGTCCTAATTATTTTCTTACTACTGAAAAAGACTAAAAGTTCTAAAAGAAAACTTATTTACATTTCTGTGTCAAAAAATATGGCAAAATGTTTTTTTCTTGTTGAATACATACATATAGCCCGTCCAAGATGTTAGCGCTCATCATCGTTGTGTTGGAAATAAGGGTGCGTGTACGCATGCATGCATACATACATAGTTTTCCGCGAATTTGTTTACACTGATAGGAGAACGTTACAAATACTAAATCAGGGCTGTTTTAAGGGTAGGGTGACCATACGTGGGAAATTGAATTAAAAATTATAATGTGTTATATTTTTATTATAAATTATTGTCATGTTGTGGTATTTTGTAATCAATAAAACAATTCCTGTAATATTCTATTGACAGTGGCGTAGGGGGCGGGCCGCCCCGGGCGGCACTTGCTTGGGGGCGGCATATTTGCGATGGGATCGTCTAGTGTAGTACTTAGCCTTAAATGCACTAAAATATATATATATATATATATATATATATATATATATATATATATATATATATATATATATATATATATATATATATATATATATATATATATATATATATATATATATATATCCACGAATAGCAAGAGCTTAACAATAATCAATTAATTATTTTAAGAAATGCTGATTTTATGACCATGCAAAAAATGTACGGCAATTTTAAGGATCGCCCCGGGCACCACATACCCTAACTACGCCACTGTCTATTGGTATTTTAAAAAATATTATATTGAACAGATATTCAACCTGGAGAGAGATACCAAAACTGCTCTCATGTTTTTGAGTTAAATATGTATATAAATAAACAAAAAATGTTAGAAAGTGATATTTTACACTGTCTTCAACAAATTAAATTAAAAAAGTAAAAATTAATTGCACTTGTAATTTCACATGGTCACCCTATTATATTCTCTCACCAATACTATGACGATGAGCGTTCATATCTTGGACGGACTATACAAGATATTCATTATGAGTTAGAGAATTTTCAACACCTAATATGTACGACCTAGCACGATTTTACTCAATCATCACGTAATTGAAACTTTTTGGCAACAAATTATCTGGGGCAAAATAATACTAAATAATAATAACTAGTACAAAAAATAGTGAAATTGAATATGATACACATTTAAAAAAACTTACTAATAAAATGTTTAATGTATTCTAGAGCTTTACACAACTTTAACCGACATTTAAATAATCGTTCGTATTATGTCACTAAAATTTATATAGTTATACGCGAATGTATTAAAAATCATTAGTTTTGTATAGTTAATATACAGTTTATTCAAATATAAAGGACCAAATATTTTAGAAGAAACTGAACCACTAGCAATAACGCGACAATGAAAAATACAAAAAATACAATGTCCCAAAATTAACGCAAAAAAACTTGCGTTTATTTTGGGACACCTTTATAAAACCAATTTTTAATTGCAACAAAAAGCTAACTAAAATATAATATACAAATATAAATGAAAGGCTCTATTGGATATATGTATATTGATTTTTTCTCAGAATTTATGTGTCATTTCAACAACACTTTCTAATTAATTTTTACAATTATTTTTCAACGAAAAATAAATCTATTTTTTTACATTGGATTATAAATGATAGTACCAATTTAAGTTCAATATAGTTTGTATATGTAATATATATATAAAATAAAAGCAGAATATTAAAGAGACTTGATCTAAAAATATGAGTAAATTTAGTCAATGTGTCCAAAGTCATTTTCTTACTATGCTCGAGTGCCACTCAAAAGTGCCTATCGAATTACACCATGATTTTTCTTATCAAGTAATTCTACACATATTATAAATGTTTGATATAACTATAATATTATCCCACCATCATAGTAATTCGATCTAGTATTTCTCGTAAACGTGTGTGTGTATTTTCACGCGAAATTTAATATAATTTGGAATAATCATTTTACGCTTAACGCTCTCGTTTGGGTTTCGCGCTTTTTGAGGTGTAGGGTTCAGAGTGAGTAGGTGTACGTCTCTTCTCCTTTGACTACACTTGCCTTCGTTCTAATCCTCGTCTTTATCATAATACACATAATACACAATATCCCGTCGGCGAGGTATTAAATCTGTTTTTGGCAGAGGCGCAATCTCGCTCGCCGGACATGCTCGCGGAAAATGCGCCGTTTTGTTAATATTGTTGTATTTCGTTTTTTATCGTTGTCTGTTGTTGCTCTTCAGTTAAAATTAGTCAAGAGTTATTGTCTTTTTCTTCTTTGGAAAAACGAGAACACGCACAGGGACATTATTCAAATCGTGACGCGGATCGTTTTCGAACGTTTTCTTTTGATCGCTTTGTACTAGAGTTTTCCGAATGTTTATAACGACTGAGATGGTGTAATTATTCCATGAGTATTTTTATAACACAAATAACATTAAATGGCGTAAATGATCGATATTGCGAGTTTTTCATTTTCAAGAAACACGTACAACTGTACCAGTATTATTAAAAAATACGAGAATCGAAAATTAATGTTTAAATCTAAAATAAAAGTATATCATTATAAAGGTTATTTGGAAAGTAACGATACAAAGTGTCTTAATTTCAGAAAAAAATAAGTACTTGCAATTATTCTTTTATTTTGTGATGGAACTCAAAAACAATTTGTTTATGTTAATGGCATTTTGCCTAATCAAAAATAATAAAAATAGTGCCAGAAATCAAAAACAGGAAGAAGTAACGTTCATTATTAAAAAAGGATTGAAATGTTGTGATTTATAAACTCATTAAAAATAATAATATTAAGCGCTTTAATGGGCATTTAACCTTCAATGAATTTTATGAACAATGCAAAAAAGCATTATTTAACAAACGGTTAAAAAAATATTAGGCGATTGAAAGCTCAGTGTGCGTTCAGTAAAAAATTAATAAAATGGTGTACTGAAGACATAAAGTCGTGCTTTATGTAAACATTTATGTAGGTTTGATGATATTATACTGATGTACACTGAGTGTACATTACATCTTATTATATAAATGTCTCTATAAAATATTCCTATTTTAGGGACTCTTCCCCGATAAGCTTACATATAAAAATTATAGGACCGCAATGTATAAAAAAATATTGAAAGTAACAAAAATAAATATTCCGTCAATAAAATCGAATATCAATTCAGCAATAGTCAAACCTATGATGTAAATCAGATTGTTCACCTAAAGTGGTTTTTATCCTGATTATTTAATATTATTATTGTAAATAAATATTTAGTTTGTTCAAGTTTTGTACATTTAATTGACGGATTTATATAAAGGAATTGCAATATCCAAATTATTACGTTTTGACTTTGACTATTATTAAAATAATTATATTGTACTAATATTTCTGTTTTCTGCATTGTAAATAGCTTTTATTTTTACATGTATGCTGAGTATATATTTTTTATAACAAGGGGAAGGCTAGCCATTAATAAATAAGATAGAAGAATGGAATGAGTCGCTGACTATTGACATGAAAGTGCTGGGTTCGAATACATATGAACCTTAGTGTATTTAAAATTCTACTGTATCTAGGAGATCAGAATTAGTGATTATTATATAATTATAATTATGCTCGATTATCACAGATTAGGTTTACCTAGATTTTACTAATCTCACTGATAAATATAGTGTGATTAATTAAAATCGAGCTAGGTCGTACATATTAAATATTGAAAATTTTCTGTTATTCGAAATTTTATTGAAAAATTACCCGAGAAAATGTCATCATCATTTACAATAACGTAAGCAGAAGAAAGCCATCCCTGGATAATGAAAAATATTTAGTATCACCACTCTAAAGTTATGTATACATTTTAGATATTATATTTAGTTTATATATGTCAATATAAAAGTAAAAATATTAAATAAAAATTAATTAAAAGCAGATCTTGATATCATAACATATTGTCTGATTTTATAAAATTCAACAATATTATTCTAACGCGTCAGAAGCAATTGGGCGGTATTAGAATAATACAAATTTAATTAATAAGGATACATAATATTTTTCATGGATAATATTATAAAAAAAATATTTGATATATTTTTAACGGTTATAATGTTAATAATAATATAGAATTCTTTGTTTTAACAATTATATAATCATATATATAATACATACATACCCAATTTACATGTACATAAAATTTATGTGAAAGTTAAGAATCTTTTTTGTAATATAAATTAACAAAGACTCTTGAAATTCATTTTTATCTTTTTTACCTTAAATACAATTAGAATTTGGCATAAAAAAGTTTATTTTTTAGCTTTTCAAGCTGTACCATACAAAGCTGATTTTTAAAATAACTCGTGAGTTGTTAGTGTTAGAAAAAATCTTCAAAGAAAGTTAATTTAAATAATTTCCTATTAAGCCCACATTAGTTCAAACTATATTATAAACAATATTTTATTTAAGTATATTATGTATTATACACTATATATATATTATGTATTATACACTATTTTAATAAGTATTTAATAAGAAATAAAGATGTACATAAATATAATACTAGAAATAGAGAAAATTTAAAAATAATTAAGTATAAGAAAACGAGTACGGCTAGGGGAATTATGTACGGAGGTTTTAATTTATATAATAGTCTTCCAAGAGAAATCCGAAACAGCAAAAATATAACGGGTTTTATAAATGGAATAAAAAAACACCTTCGTACATATAGAAATAAAATATTATAATATTAAGTCTTTATTATTGTATATTTTTTCTTTCTGTTATGTATTTTTTATATATTTTTATATATGTTTACTAAATTTGTTAGATGTAAAGATTAGCTATTAAGCTAAATAAATTAATAAAATAAAAAATAAAATAATGAGCAATAATAATTGTAAGATAAAAAATCTTTGTTTCATGGTAACAAAGTATTTTAAAAGTACATATAATTTTATCTCATTAAATATGTGATAAAACTAAAACGTCCATAGAAAATCGATTTAAATGACTAATTTTTTTTATTCTTTTTATATTTTTTATCCTAATAATCGTTAAAGAAAATTAACATAAAATTTTTATCTTAACTGTGAATTTAAATGCGTTGTTTAATATAACAAGCACTAAACATTTTCAACAAAAGCAACTACTAAACATTGTTCAACCTTTTAATACTATATCTAGTGATGGTGTAAAGTGTTCGATATTAATAAATACACTAAGGTAAACACTAAATTATTAAGTAGAAATACTAAGCACTATAATAATTTATTTTCCGCAGGTTCGCTCCTCACAACCCACGCCATTTGTATTTTAGTATATAATTACTATATTAAAACATATATACAATGTCAAATTAATTATATTATATCACCTACGTATGTTTTCGCCTTTAACGGTATGATAATTTTACGAATCTAAAATAAACTAAATAAAAATGCATAGAATATTTCTTCATTTAAAAATGTATTTACATATATTTGCTCGTTTTCCATATTATAATTAAATGCTTGGATTATACTCGTGATCATGGCAAGAACATTATTGCTGAAATATAGGTCGAATAGACACAATCACATCAATATATTAATATATATTTATTTTATAATTATTATAAAAAATAGCCAACTTTAATAATATGACAGATATGGTAACGCGATTTGAAATGCGGTGCTTTATAATATTAACATTTTCTTAAAGTAGATTTTTCTATTTTATGAAAAATGTAGTGACTTTATAATAATATGAATCTAATTATCTTAGGTTTTGCTCATTTTAATATATATTATGTAGCTTCTAGATAGATAAATTTATGGTAATAAATATATTGACACACATAATAAAATAAAAGTTTATTTAATTTATATTCGAAAGCAAAAAAACATTGTATATTTCATATCATTTATATACTGAAAATATATATTCATATTATTGATACACAAGAAATCAGAGATAAAATTGGTTATGGTTTTTTTTAAATACAGACATTTCAATATTAAGAATCATTTTTTATGTTGGATATTAAGTAAATAGTATATCGGTTAATTTAAATCTATAATAATATATACTGATCATTGGCACATTTTTAATGTAAAAATAATTAATAGTCATATTATTATTATAGTCCAAGTTTATATTTAGTATCATATATAAAGTTTGCCATTTTTCTTATATTTTTAGTAAATAATATTTAAATTTGTAATAATAATCTTGCTATAAATAATTGCCGAAACGAGTCGTTTATTTTATGACTAGAAATTTCGCAGTACTTTGCCAAATAAGTTTTTAACTATTTTAAATATTTGTATGATTTAAAAAAAATTATATGCAGAAGCAAAATAATCACTAGAATAATAATATAAAACATTCAGTAAATGTGCAGTTTACTACTGAGAATTTTATTTTCCTAAAAAAATAATAATTGTGATTTATCAAAATCTAGTATTTAGTTATTTATTCAGGATTATCTTGTCAAAACAATAACGAAAGATAATACAATAAATGAAAAATGCAATTTCACTTATACGATATACTAAATCAAGTTATCGTTCCTTTGTAGTACAAAACTTGTTGCATTATGAACATATTAAATAGGTTTAGTATGAACAAAACCTTATTACTAATCTAAATAGTAATATTATGAAAATAAGATTTAATAATTAATTTAAATTGTAAGATTAGTTCAGGATAAAAACGGTAGTTACATATGTACCAAAACCAAATTTCCCTATATATTTCAATTAAACCATTTTATAAATAATTTCGTTACTATAATATATTATTTTCAGTCCCGATTAATATATTGAAAAATATATTTTCCTATTTTTATCAATTATATTGAATATTTATTATGTATACTATAAATTATGAATATAAATATTGAGCTTAAGATTTTTTTATAATTAAATAGTAATTATAGATCACGATTTCTGTAGTGATAAGCTTATATACTTTCGAAAAATATATAATATTGTAAAATTTTGGAAATGTTATAAATAATACAGTGAATTTCAATGTAGTATTTTAAAAATAAATAGTTAAAAAGTCAGACGTACTCACGTTAAATGCGACCGGAAGCGGAGTGCGTCCCTTGATAAACTTCCGCTGCTGAAGGCTGCTGAAGACTGACTCGCCACCAGTCAGCACAGCCGCCATTTTTATACCCTCTTCAACAGATACAACCTGCGTACAATTTTATCTTATTCCCACACACAGACATATACCAGTTGACTTATAACGCTCAATGCATTCTAATAATGCTCACGTATCCCTCGTGTAATTGTATACATTATGTACCTGTGTTTTACTAAAAAGTATTATTTTTTGTTTGTTAAATAAATAAACTAAGACAAACATCTGAACGTAGAGTATATCGTTTTTTTTTCATTTTAAATAATCAAATTCAAAAATGACTTTGTTTCGTTTAAAAAAAGGTGAGATAAATCGCTATTTATTTAACTAGAATTTAATAATTAAAATGTGCTCCATTTATAGAAATGGTTTTTTGTCAACGATTTAAAAATAAATAATTCTTTCGATAATGAAAAATATTTATTTTTAGAGGTTGTGAAATCGTCGAAGACTTTTATAATATCCCTCTGATTATTGAATTTCGTATTTCAAAGAAATGTCCAAATGTTTTAAAATGTGATAATCTGTGGGGAAAGGTCAGGGGACCATAGGGAACAAGGCAAAATTTACAATCCTAATTCGTTTAATTTTGAACAATAAATAGTAAAGTATGAAGTGTCGCATAATCACAATATCGGATGTTTTATGGTTAATTTTCTATGCATAGTTTTAATCTCCCTACAATATTATTCTACTGTTATAGTCTCGCCAGGTTTAAGAAGCTAAAAATAATAATAATTATTTTTAAGCTAAAGAACAGATTTCGAAACATTGTTATTTTTCGATTCGGTGAGTTGACGCAGTACCCATTTATTTAACTTTTCATATGGCATCTTAATCTGCTGTGTATTTAGATTAATTGCAACTTACCCTAATTTTTTTCAGCAACGGTAAATAGAGGTCTTCCACGGAGCTTATTTTTAAGAATAAAAACGCCACGCCAGTACAAAATTTCAGGAATCATCGCCTTAAAGTTATCTGACTAACAGTACCCTCTCCATATATCAAGTTGAGTTTTTTCCTGGCCTGTGACGCATTGTGTTTTAAGTTTGTACTCGTACATCATACTGCATAGAAGATAAAAAAAACTGACTGCAAATAAAAAGGAAATAAAAATAAAAAATATGATTATTTATACATTTTCCAATCATGGTCCGTTTTCGATTGAATAATAACCAGACACTTATTATGAAATAACCTAATAAATAATAAGCCTCCGTCACGATTTTATTGCTTTTGACGTGAATTTTTGACTTCTGAGAAGGAAAATTGTTGAAAATTCGGTTTAGATGTACTTTAATCGATTTTCACTCGTAATATTGTTATAAAAAGTATTAGTATAAATGCTTGATAATTGCGCGTTTTTGACTTGGACTGGAAATTCACTATATGGCAACACTGAGCAGCAAAGAAAACACGACTAATTATCAGGTAAATATTATAAGTATAATTTTTAATGCTTAATTAAAATATTTCACATAAATATGATTTCAGAAAATATGTCGCAAAGGTGGCTAATTTTTATATTTATTTGTAGCAAATAAATAGTTAGCTTGTACCTTTTATTATTTAAATTAAATAATATATAAAATGCCATTTTTGTCATGAGGCCCGGAATCATTGTTTTCCCATATTGAAAGTTCTCTAATAATAAGTTACTTTAGCTTATAAGAAATACCTTGCATAAAATTCTACATAGACTTAAATTAAGTTCATCGTGACGTAACAGGTTATCTTAATGCTTAAACAAAACTTAGTAGTATTACAATACACAAAAAATAATACATATTATAGTAACAAAAAAAATCATAAAATATTTAAATTAAATAATATGATCTAGACCAGCTCCTTGTAGCTGACATTACAAATATTGATGTGTAATGCTAGCATATTAAGGAGCCGGATGGTGATAGGCATAGGCGAGTTGGCTAGTGCGGAGGACGTTGCTCTAACATACATCAGAAAATAATTGGCAAATGTTTTTTTTATTAATAATCAATAAGCTATACATGAGTCAGACAGTAGTATTATTAATATATGGTCAGTACCATCTTTGACAGTCAGTAGCTTTTCGACAAACATTTAGTAACGCTTTCATTAACGGTTATTAATCCAACAAAGCGACAGTACTAATTTATTTTTCATTACATACACAATACTGTGCAAAAAAAATATGTGCTTTAGGATATATTTTTCTGCTTATACGTTAATGATATTCTTAATAAACTGAATTAGTTTATTACTAAAGATTTTTCTAGCATGATTTTAAAGTAATCAACACGATATTCATAAATGATATTAAGAAAATCAAGAAAAATCTGATCGATCGGATTTATAATTATATAATAATCAGCAATTCCGATCTTATAGATATGATAAAAATTAAAAAAACACTAGGGTTCATATAAGATTTTCACCTAAATTTTCATTGACTTAAACCACGCTCTATCGTGCTGTTATATTAATTTTAATGGAACCATTTTATAATGCATGGTATGAAGAATCATATCTGTAACGGTTAACAACTAACAATATATTACAACCAATGCCAGATTATTTAAATTGCAGATTAAAATTAAGCAAAATTTTATTTTCTTAATACAAAACCCTAAAATTTATAACCCAAACTGGTTCATCAAATATTAGTCACTGTGTAATGAAATTCGTAATTTGAGTTGATTTACACCCGATGGAAGTTTATTTAAAAAGCGCAAACTTGAAAGCTGTTAAAAAACCTTTTCTGCCTTTGTCTTTTGCATAAATATTTTTCCAAAACATACGGATATAAAATTGGTCAAAATTTAAATTTGCTTCAAAAAATATTATCTATTTTACAAATTCCGGTATACTCGGGTTTTTTATTATTGACTTTTACTGTATATGTTTAATTATTTATAGCACTATTTGGTTTAAATTTAACAATGTCATATATAAGACTAAAAATAGGATATTATGATACTATTTAATATATATTAGTTTCTAAGCTATTTGATCATTATACGATATAATTGTCTACTGGAATTATTAAATGAATAATTACGCGTTGACAAGTCATTACCTTGACAAATCATAAAATATAATACACGCCCTTATTTTTATTAAAAAATATAATAATAATTTTAAGTAATTATTATTTTAGGCAATTATAATCAATGTGTGAATTTGATATTTACATATTCTTAATTGATGTTTCGTACATTACTGGAAAATAAGACAAGAAAGATATTGCTCTTCTTGAGAAATATATAGAAATAAAAAAAATACTAAATAATAGACACGTATACATTAAAAAACGATTTTTAAATTATGCCTAAATGTATTGTTTACAATATACAAATGTAAAGTACATCATAATATTTACACATTATATTAAACTCTGTAGTGAGATGAATCTTGACTTAGTTCGCCAAACAAATGTATTTGAAGTAATTAATTTAATATTGAATTTAGTTTATCTTAATTATTGGAAACTAACAAACGAAATTTTATTAATTACTAAAATTTGATATTATAAAAATAAAGTAAGAGTTTGTTAATAAATTAAAATAATATATTTAAAAATTAATCACAAATGACAAAAGTTACTCATGTGCAAGTTTACGTAAACGACGTAATTCGCATATTAAAAAAAATAATTTACGTGAGTTGAATTTCTCAGAGGTGCTCTTAAGTTGTCATATAATTTATTTTAGGAAAATAATTGATATTATTTTTACAAGATACGTTAAAAATATATTAAAGGTAAAAAATGTTATTTTGCAAACCTTGACAGGATTTCCCAATGTAAAATTTGATCAGACAGATACGTGGGTAAATATAAAAAATATGTAATGAAAACTATTTATCATTGTTAAAAAATTATACTGTTAAATTCTTTTTATATTTCGTTAAACCATATACACGATTACGATATAAACGTAATTTATCATTAGTGTAGGTGTGCTTACGCGTTATTGCATCGTTACATCCTAATTACTATTTCGTTAGAATATGAAAACGTTTCTAATCTCTATGTCAAATGTAATATCTAATGATATGAAACCTTTTAATGTAACACCTACCAATGTTTGTACTATTAATTGCCGCCGAGATTACAAGTATTTGCGATTAAAAACGTGTTCTATAGCGATGTAAAATGTCATCGGGTTGCTGAACAAAAAAGTCCTCACTCGCTAAATTGAAAGGCGAAACGTAAATGAAAAAAATGAGCTTTTTAATCAGTACAATGCGAAATGAATACGTTTTTAAAGCGCAAATATTGACGGCAGGCATACACGAGGAACAAAGGCGTAATGATATACACACATTATCGAGGGACTTGTCTGAAAAAAAAGTAATTCGCGTTCTTTTAAAATTCTCGTACCTCTCGCGTATTTGCTTAGGATTTTCTACAACTTCATTTTGACCACATTGTAACTGTGTCACATGTTCTCCTCCTCACTTAATTTGATTCTAACACCCCACGTATTGCACATGTATTATACATACATAGTGGTATCAACATAAACATGAGGAAGTGTAAACGTAATACTCATTACAAATTTAGAAATAAATTACAGCTTTGTAAGACTGTAAAAAAATTAAAATTAAAACGATATATTGTATATGTAAGGTTGTCTTGAAGCATGCTGTAATTTTTTATAGGAAAATTATCTTAATTAGTTGTAATTAAAATAATCGTAAACATATTATTGACGTGAAACAGGCGATTAAAATCAAAGTTACAAAGCATGTATAATCCTTACATATAATATAGTTAGATAAAAAACACATTGTAATGTAATTTATGTTATCTGATTTATTATTGATTACATTTTAATTAGTTATATTCCAATAACCGTTTTAAGATAATTGTATTTTTTTAGGAATTGATTAAATCACTTAAGCGATTATTCGTTTTCGAAATCGATGTTCTGAAAATAGTTGCAACACCTGAATTCTAAGTAAATGTAAATATACATCAACGGCCTTAACGGAAGGGTAAACCGATTTTTTTATCATTATTTATATTGCTGGTATTGAAGTATATACACATGTTATGTTATAAAAATGTAAGCATTAAAAAAGATATGATAAAATAGAACAATATTATTCTTTTTATAATGAATATTAAATAATGCATCACTTAATATACATTACAGTGAATTGAAATATTTTTTATGTAAACTATTTTCGTCTTATTTTGACAAAAGCAAAATAGAACTTGATCGAGATAACAATAAATGGTGTAATAGAAACAATCAAACTTCGTAAAGTTAATGACGTTTACGTGACCAAACATTGTCTTCTAAGTGCTTTATTATTTATGGGTTTGATACAACTTTTCTAAAGATACATATGCACTATATTTTGCTGAATAGCAACATATTGAAGAGTGAAAAAATATATTTGAAATTGATTATGTGAGGATCTAAAGTTCACTTTATCAAAATTAAAATGTACACGTTACATACATATACATACATTATATAACATTAATATAACACGCCACTTAGGGACATTTTAGTGTCGTCGTTTTCAGTAAGACGAGGTGGCCATTTTAAGCTGACACTTAGCTGAAGGTCTTACCGTGGAGGCAATTCGAAAGGCTGCTGTTTTAGTATAGAACGCCATTGACGTCCTGCTAAGTGGGTAGGTTTAGGGATGGTCGGCCAAGGACGAGAGCTTGGTGAATTTTGGTTTTGGTTAAGTCGAGGACGCCAAGCAATGAAAAATATAGGTGTGCTGACTCTGTACCGGTAGACTCAAAATCAACTATCCGGATTGGCGCACAACTGTTGCTATCCTTGGCGTCTGCCGAAAAAAATCTTGGTGACGCGCAAAAACGTTTGACAAGACAACGATCACAATATTCCTTAGAAGAGTCTTATGACAACTTTTCTATTTAAAGTAGTTCTAATAAACGTCAAACAAAAAGGGTATAAACTTTGCATTTGACTTCACCAGTTTATTACGTCTTACCGTATATGATTTTTTTTTATTTAATTATTTTAATCTGTCAGCACAAAACTCAACTTAAAATTGACTACAAGAGAAGAAATTATTTCTCAAGTCAATTCCTGACTTTGAGATTAATTTATTGTTATGGCGAATGCATAAATAAAGCCTTTCTTAGGCTTAGATAATTAAAATGATTTAAAAAAAGAAAACGCAAAATTTGTCTAATTTTTGAAGAATAGTTGTTCACTATTTATTTATTCTATTAATTTTAATGGTGAAATATAATCGTAAGCACACAAATGCTACATTATTTGCCATAATATTGAAAATTTGGATTTTCAATCTTTTAAAAAAAGTTTTTCATCACCAAAATAAAACTTTTTTTAATGTTAACGTACATACATCAAATCACATATAAGTTAAATATAGTTGTAATTGTTTCTCATGAAGTGCCTTAAATTACAATAACTGGAACTACGCATATCAAGAGATTAAACAAATCAACGTAACGGAAGTAATATAGCAAAATCTATGCCGGAAACCAAACGTTATTACGTGCAAGAAGATATTATACTAAGGTACTATCAGGGTTGTTACAACTATTCGCTGGTACCAAAAAGTACCGTTCATTAGAAAATATTACGTTTATTTTAATTCTTTGTATATATTGATTCTTTAAAAATGAAGTTTAGATATTATGGTCGACTTTCTTTTCGATTAGATGGTTCTTAATCAGAATATTATATACCTATAAACCATATTTTAATATAATTATTAAGGCGGACTTCTGCAAGCACATTAAATCTTCGAAAACGTTACAGTAATGTGAGTGTATTTTAAAAATCACGCCGCAAGTAATTTATACTATACTTCGTTTCATTTAACAGAGTCACTTTGAGACTTATCTCAAATTTCATTCCAACTACTTCATTGTTATTCCGATACTCTCAGCGCACGGACGTCTACAATTATTATCGCTATACATATATACGTGAACGATAATGATTGATAAATTATTTATTTTGCTAGCTTATAACTTTCACTATTTCAACATATAAAAAGAAAGTAACATTTCTAATTTCTCTAAATTTGTTTAAAATATAGAAAGGAGTAATGATAAGTATATCGAACGTATATCTGCACCTTGTACTTTAACGAAAATTGGTGAGGCGTACATTCAAAATGGTCATCTCTTTTTCACTTTAGAATAATGACGAAATATATAGACTTAAGGTGACTCTGTTAAAAAAAACAAAGTATAGATCCATTTAGCAAGTCTTCTCATTCATTGAGATTTATCGTTTTAACCATTTCCATTCCATACCCTCTGTGCCTAACACAATTATTTACAGCTAGTATATAGTTAATTTGTAAACGTTACATTTTGATATTTAGTAGTAGGAGAATACAGTTATATAGTAAATAAATAAATAATGTAAACTTAGCTGTTTATATCTTGACCTTTCTCTTTCTCCATGCATAAAGCTATTTTTATTTGGCGTGATTATCATCTTATAGGGCTCTGATAAATTGAAAACTGGACGTTCTTCTATTTTATTTTGAAGGGTTGCGAAGTCAGTCTCGCTACTCTTCTAAAACATATTTTTAATCTGATAATCACAATTATCTTAATAAGGATTCGGCGATAACTAAGCGCAATGTACAAAATATACTTTACATTTTCGTCAGTGGTTGATGTGCCAGCTCACCGTTCTCTCTCGTTATCATTGACTTATTTACAGCTCTCTTTGAAACGTTGTACCGTACATAGTCCATTCGTGTGGACATATTAACCTCGCCAAAAGCCTTCTTCAACATTTGCACCAATTATATTTATTTTAAAATATTGCAAAGTATTTTAAAAATAAAGAAATCACCGAGCGTGACAAAATGCGTCGTCAATCACAAACTACGCGTAAACTATGACTGAAAATGTAATGGAAAGATGAGCGCATAACTTATTATTTAAATTATCCTCAAAATAATTCATAATGTTAAAAAAATATAATGTTTCATTAGCAGTGCAGTTTAAAAACATTTGAACTGCTGTTTTCTTTGAAGGTTTACTTGATAAAAAATAATATTATTAAATAAATATAAATTACCATTATCGTTGAAAATGCAATTAACTGCGCAGCGCACATATGTTTGTCCATAACTTAATTAATTTGTCTCCTAGTGTCTGATTAATTATTTTATTTATAAATTTATGAAAAATCCATAATGTCAATTATTTGGATAACTTAGAGGTTCTTTAAGTTTAAGCTTAATTAGCTGATAGGTTAATCCAGCCCTGTACCTCCGATATTTAAAACTTTATGACAATGTTTGACGAATATTGCAATGAAAATGTTCATAATACTTATTAATAGGGCAAAATGCAAAACTCGTACCTAAATGTTAGCAAATAAAAATAAATTTATAAAACTAATACATTACTTGTTTTAGTTGAAATTAATGTAACATCTTGTTTGATAGAATGCGACGAATAGTATTTTAATGATGTTCGTCTGAAGTTTTTGTTCTAATTTGTATGTTTCATACGAGAAAATGTTGCTCGCAAATATACTACGTACTTTTTAAAAGAGACAGCACTTACATGGCATGTTAGTAGATGCAGAATGTTTATCTTATGGCAGATATAATTTATAAGAGTTCAATAAGGATTCTTGAATAAATATTACTTTAATTTCTATTACAAATATTTAATTTCTAAGTTTGCAGGCAACGGTCGATGTCAACAGAGAATGGAGTAACAAATACAGTAAAATACATTTGATGTTTTAAAGTCCCGGGAAAAATAAATTAGTACCGTGCAGTTATATCTTTAACGAAAAATAGTCTATCCTGGTCTTATTTTTATTATAAAACAAACGTGTTTTTGGAAATAATTAATATTGTGCAACAATCCGAATACTATTTAAGTGCAGTTTATATAATTACGTTTTGGCATACGAGTTCTCAATCCGTGTCTTCATCCGAAGAATCAAGTCTGTCGTTGGTTTACGGCTCTTCTTTGTTTAACGTACAAGTGGTTTCCACAAGTCAGTCCATTTTTTGTGGTGTACTCTTTTCGTACACTATTTTTCTGATTTAATTTTGAGTTGATGTGTAAGCTATGCTAAAAAAATATTTATTTACATTTAGCTGTCTATATTTTGCATTTTTTTATTTTAATAATAAAAAAATACAAAATATATATTTAATATAACAAGGCAGTTTTTTGAAATGAAATGATTGAAGAAGAACAATAGTAAATTAAAAAAAACTACAGTAGTTTTGTGTCAGAATATAAAAATAGCAAATAAAAAATTATAATTTAAAAATACAGACATGAACGCATCTAGCGACAAAATGCTCACGTGGCATTAGAAAGGTTAACACACAATTATCACAACATTGGAAATATGATTCCGGAAAGCGAATTGATTGTAAATATTGCTTAATATTGGAATCCTTATAAATTACTTCTGGACATTTTTAAAATTTAACTATGATTCAACATTAGTAGATTTTACAAAAGGTCTAATTCACAGAAAAAATAGTTCATTTATACGTAGTTATTTTATCGTTTGCGAATTTTCTTGGGCTTCTTTCATTTATCACACTAAAAATTGAAATTTTGTTTAAAAATACAGCAGTCCTATTTCGGGTTGTTTTTTTTTTTTTATTAATAAACGTATTTTCATTATTATTGTGTGCGTTTACGTGATTGTTTAGCAAACACTTCACTATTATCACGAAACATAGAATACTTTTCTACTAATTAGTTCGCTGTGAAGTGAGGGAACGCGCATGAATAACCAGCGATAGTGGGAACGATTTTGACGCATGTTATCATTATATATTTTTCATGTTAACCTTTTATTCGCAACGTACTTGTATTTTTCTATATAAAAACCCATTATTATCTATTGCACAAAATGTATTCATTTAAAAATAATGATTTTTGTACGTAATTCGCCTAGGGCAACGCTTGTACGGCGAATGTGCGCGTTTCAAATTGAACTTTGGCGCAATATTGATTTAGTGCTATTATTTTTCTTGACATTTTCCAACCATTTTCTCTCGCGTCGTTTGACGTTTGCTTCAGCAGGTGACTGTTTTACCGACGCCACTTTGTTTTTTCTTCTTTGACGGCCGCTAGATGGCAGCGCTGTTGTTTTAATTGTCGGTCATGTGAACATATGTTTTCGTCTTTGCCTACAAGTGTCTGTACCAGTGTTAAAGTCGGTCGTTGCCTTCACAATCGCATTTTTCAACAATTCGGCCGTTGGTAGCGAGCAGTTTGACGAGCCGCAATGAAAACGTGATCTATACGAACAATTGCAGGTAAAAGATATATTATTTACGTTGCTACGATATTGCACGACCGTTATTAAACGTTCGATTATGACCATTTATTGTACGATTTAAAAAATCTATGTATCTATAGTGACGCGCGAACGACGCAATAAAATGTAAATAAATAATTCTAACCTAAAATGTACAATGTGTCATATTGAATTCTTTGACACATTTCAATTAGAACTAAAGCACTCGATTTGCGGCCATGATAAATTTTACAATAGACATTCGCGATTAAAAATTAATATAAATAAAAAATATATTAAAAGTGGAACGATAATTTTATTACATTATCGTGACAAATCCCCTTACTGATTGTATAAATATTTATAATATATCCGTCATACTACCCCCCTTTGTATTTTTATTGCAACGTTATTTTAAAGATGATTATTTATTTTCATTAAATCATTAAAAAAATCATGGAACTCATGTCCAAATTGTTACAATTTTACAATTAAAAAAATGTCAGCGTTGATAACGACGCTCAGTAAACAAGCTCATTATTTTGTCATAAACACAGCGTCTTTTTGTATGATCGTTCACGATCATTATCAAATTACGTGAAAATCTTCAAGAATACACGAAGAGTACGTTTTTAAATTTATAATCGAATAAATAAATTTGAATTGCAGTTGCACCGTACTAAATAAATATTTCAAATTTATAAAACTTTTAAAATATAAAGGGCGAGCTCAATATGCAATGCTTATCTCGGTTAGTTCGTCCATAATATATTCTCAACGCCCGCAAAAACAACTAATCCCGATTGAAATCATCTACTTTCAGAAGTGCTCAAGAAGAAACCTATTGAATTATCAAGAAAATGTCTGAACCAGCAACGAAGAAATTAAAATTAAATTTCGATTCATTGAGCAGCGGAGTGCAAGAGAATTTGATTAAAATGAGAGAATCGAAGCATAATCTGAAGCCTATATTGCACATTGATCTAGTGACGGAATGCCCTAAAATAGATTTTTATGTTGCAAGAATAAGAGATAAAAGAATGACTTCTAAGCTCATATCAGAGCTGACCGTTAAAATGCCGTTGAAAGAGCACAATTATCTAAAACGGGTGAGAAAGAATGAGATTCTATTGTGTCCCTGTCAAGATCATTCAAAAGATGATTTAAAAGTCAAATTGATTGATTTAGAATTAATGTTAGATGACTTATCTATCGTTGAAGTAGTATCAAAAGAGCCTATTTTGAAATGGCAGAATGAATTAGCGCAGAAGATGTGGCCTTGTAACTTTCATACGAGAAAAGAATTGGAAAAATTGGCCAGCGGAGAATATTTTGATAGAGAAGAGTTGATAAAGCATCGGACGTACATGGCAGCGGCTTACGAAGTTGGACTATTGTTTGAAAAAATGTATAAAATTGAACACAGTAGAGAATATGTAGATGAAAATATGAAACTGATAAAATTATTAAGAGGCGTAGTTATCGTAGATCCCAAAATTGATTCTGTGGTTGCTGTCGGATACGATAGAAGATTTATAAATCCGTGTCAGCATCCGATTATGATTGCTATTGATAATGTGGCGAAAAGTCAAAATGGTGGAGCGTGGAGCTATGCAGATGTTTTCAGCGGTGATGTAAAACTTGAGGATGGCTTAGTTTTGAATGGGATACCCGATGTAATGCTTCAAATGATGCAGAACAAATTTCCGTCGTTAAAATTTGGAGCACGGATGTCTAAGCAGAAGAATAGAGATATTGATGCTAGCGAAGATTTGGACGATTGTGGTCCTTATATATGTACGGGATATAATGTGTATGCAACTAATGAGCCTTGTATAATGTGTTCTATGGCTTTAGTTCACGCTAGAGTATCTAAAGTTTTTTTTGGATTGGAGAACTCAGAATATGGAGGCGTTGTTTCAAAGTGCAAGTTGCAAAACGTGAAAGATTTGAATCATCACTATGATGTGTTTAGTGGATTTTTTAATAATACATAATATGCTTAAAACAATAACAAGAATTTTATTAAAAATTACCCTAATTCTTCTGCTTGTGATGTATTTTAATTGAGAATGTTAGGTAAGGTCATATGTGACCCGAAGTTTTAAGGGTTATCTTAGACTTCAAAGTGTATGTAAACATAGATAATAAAAAAATGGAGGCCAACGAATTGACTACTGTGTGTTTTGTAATACGTTAGTCCAACAAAAAAGATTAAATGACACTTTTAGAGTGAAAAAGAAAAATATAATATTGTAATTCTTACCATAGAATGTTATCAATTGCATTAAATTTAATCTGTAACAAACTGGTTTGTAGATTTATATGATTTAAAAATATATTTTTTGATAAGCTCTTAAATAATAAATTTAAGATTTGTCGTCTACTTAATCTTTATCATTTCTAAAGATTGATTTAGATTAATCTAATATAAAAAAACTAAATTAGAAAATATGGATTTCGCTGCCATACAAAAATCTCTAGAGTTGTAGAGCTGGTTGATCGACAATTGAGTTTTAGCATTGCTATTTTTGGAGTTGCGATTTTCAACTATAGACTGTAGAGTGCCCTATAGAGTCACGATTGCGTTCTTTATTCTGTTTTTGACGATAGTTACGAGGAGCTGGAACATTTATGTAGGATGGTGAACATTTCTTTTAGGTGTGCATAACTATAATTTTTGTTTATCGTTTTTATTCTTACAAAATTTTTCATACTCATTTGTAATAAGAATGAATGTGTATATGTATGAATTGTATATGAGTGCATGTTTGAATATTAACTGATTGGTAGTAATATTAATTTCTAATAAATAAATAGAGATATTATTATTATATTTATATATTTAAATTCTACTTTGATGACTAATACAGGTTGTGAATATAAATTAATTACAGCGAAATGTCTTCTAGAAATAAGCTCTCAATTTAGTTTGGAAAATAGATCGTTTTCTACTGCAAAGCTCTTTTATACATACATCGGGCTTTTATTGTATTAATGCAAACAATGATGTTTGTATACAATTAAGTTTTTGTGCTTTATTTCGCTAATCAAATATTTTCAATTACGGTTTTTTGAACGTAAGGGTTCCGAGAAAAGTCGATCGGGATCAACAAATCGTTAAAATCTGACCTTGCACAGTTTTCGATGTGTTTTTCTCAATATCGAGAAATTTTAGCAACAACTCCGGCTCCATTATCTGTAATGTAAATTAAGTTTCACAACATCGATACGTTGTGCAAATTGATTTTTCGCAATAACTTTCCGCCGTTGCCGGCATTATATGTACCTTTATAATATACTAGTAGACAGTGTGTAAGGCGAGTTTTCACCGTGGAAACGTACGATACAGGTTTTCCTATTTATAAGCTTTTAACGCGGAAAACCTTATGACGCAATATGATCTTTTCGAACAAACGTGCACTAATCGGCGTTAATTATTGGTAGTTTTCTATTATGAATCATATAATTTACACTATATATACGTAATTAGCCGAGATTTGAACCACAATTTTCAGCCGAGTTGCTAACCATAAGGAAATTTTTACACGTGATGCAATTTTTATTATGCGTGGCTTGTTCGAAAAGTTATTGAACATAACTGTGGTTTTCTTACATTTATCCAATATTTTTTGCGAAGCACGTACACCTCTCAAATACCGTTTTTACTTCTTCAAAAAGATCTGATGTCTTCGCTCGTAGATTTTAATTGTTTTTAATACAGTCGAATCTTCATGCTTCCAAGACAGGATTGGGTCTGATTTTATATTAGATACTAGGATTTTCACCCTCTGTTTAGAAGTAGTGTACAGATTTTTTATTATATTTTTAATTTTAAACAATATTTCAGTGTGCATTTTTAGTAGGAATATGGACAGTTTTACTAGACCATGATTTTCTACTTAAATTTTATTTATTATTCTCCTTAAATTTTATTTATATTTTCTCCTTAAATTTTATTTATTAAATATTGCATATTGTTGCCTCTATTTTTATTTGAACTATTGTAATTTCGGCTGCTTGTAAACACGATTATGGCTAAAAGCCAGAAACGTAATTTATAACTTGTATAAAACTAAATTATTTTTGAAATAAAGATTTTAAAAACAAAAACAACTAGACCATGATTGACGCAAAGAGGGAAGCAGCGGCTTTCTCGATGCTTGTCAGTGAGTGCTCAGTTGAAGTTCTTGATGGGCGCTGTGTATCCGTTTTTATACACATGGCTTTAGCTGTGGCGTTTGTTAACCGCCACATGAATTCGTTTGCCAAGTTTTCAAACGGCAGTTGAAATTAAATAATTGCGATGCAAATATTTTCGAGATTTATGACTGCACCTAAGCTGTGTAACATAGGCACTTGCAAAAAGTAGATGGACGGCATAAAAAGGATCTCACAATCGATTAATCTCTTCATTGTGAGAATATTTTCAGACCTAATATCTGCTGGTATGACAAAAGGGACATCTAAAATGCCAATGTTTATGACTTAATAGCGTATTATTATTGAGCAAATGAAAATTGCGTACAGCGAAAATTTCAAGCAACAAAAATTCTGAATTAAATTCTGAAAAATCAATATACACATACATATATTTATGAATACGTAAATATATATAAAAAATAATGTCTGTATATATTATAATTTTAATTTAAAAATATCTAAATTGATTTAATTTTTTTTAAAATAATTTACAATTATATTAGTAATTTACATTGGTATAATACACTTACATTTTCTATGATTATACAAAATTTTACTTAAAAATAGAGAAAAATATTAAACAGTTGGAATTAAAAGTAAAATATATTTGCCAATCAAACAATCACATATGTTCAGAATTTTCGTTTTGTGGAATTTTCGTGTGCACAATTTTTGTTTGTGCAATAATCCGGTCACTTGGGAAATTATGAAGTTTTTTCTCCATCAAGTTGGTTTTTAATAATTTGAGTTTCATTTCGAATGTTTTATTTTCTGAAAATGTTTGATGAATTCATTTTCTTTTGCTAGTGTTAAATTTAAATTGTTCCTGTGAAATACGATATCTAGCAAAAACGCTATTCCGAATTTACCAGTTCTGGTATTTCTTTACCCTTTTCCATCATAAATACACATATTTCATCTTTTAGAAAAAATAAACGCTTTTTCATAATAACTTTACTGAGCCACCTGACATTTGTTTAATATATAATATCTTCATATTGTGCTTCAATCTCAATTATAAATTCGGACCACCACGGTAAAACCTCGTAATGTCCAGATGAAAAAACAATCCTTGTGTACTTTAAGAAATTCATAACAATGTGTTAAAGCACGTCATTATTATCCTTATAAATATAGAAAATCCATACACTTTTGTGCATTATGCTTTACGCAAACAATACGCCATCGGGCGACAAAAAAAGACCACTGATATTCAATCCTTATTATTTGACCTTCGAAAAGTGTTCATCTAGCAAATTTCAATCTGTCAAGGCGTGGATATATTTCGTTGGTCGAAGATATCAGCACAACAATTGATTGTCTGCATTGTTGTGATTCGCCGGAGACCTCCCCAACCGACGGTATAAAAGGTTGACTCCAGGAGAGCAGACAGACGGCAGGAAGACGAAGCGACAATCAGACGACAAATGACGACGAGACAAATTAAGGAAACGACGTTCCTGCGAAGAGACGCTCCAGAGATAACCCAGAGAGAGCCCTGCGAGTCAAGATGAGCAACAAGGGATATTAGAGGACCATTCCGAGGACATCTTCCACTGCCAGCTTCTCCAACGGCGCTTGAAGAAAAGCACACAAAACTCTACAATAGTTCGTATTGGTATATATTATATATGTAATTCTAAATAAATTGTTACCAGCTTTCCGGCGTCTATTTCTGGCTGCAAAGTCACACCCATTGGGCCTCAAAACCCGAAAGTACAATAATATCAATAAATTGTTCAATTTTTACCATCTTCAAAAATAAAACATGACGATGATTCAGTGCTACTTAACCCAATTTGTGAAATTCGAGCAGATACACCAGATTTGTTACCACTCATGTTCAACCTTCCACCCGTGGTAATACTCCATCAAAGTCTCCTACTGTAACCCCAACTAATATATTGTTTCTTTTACTCTCAAAAATATATATTTTACCTTAGTTATTTCTTTAAAACTAACGGGAGACACAATTTCTTTAAACATATTTATATATTTACGAGATATTTATGTTAGTTTTTTTTATAAGCTGATATTTTTTTCATATTCTTCAAAACGAGCTGCTTACTTCAGCCCTAGTTCTAGCTTTTTTTTTCGAAGTTAGGAAGGGATAGAAGAGGAAGGGTATTACTTTTCTTCGCTTTCCCAATCATAGTCTTGTATTGGCTAAGATCATACGTACCGAAAATAAATTAAAACATTAGTATATAATAAAATTATTTATCTACAACTTCAATAAAAATATAGTAAGAAAACTGTCATGACTTGCCTTCAAAATTTTATTTTGCTAATTTTACTCAAAAAAGTATAATGTAGCTTTCATGTGAATATAGTTTTCTATATAGTGAGTCTGTTCTTAATCAACTTTATTGTTAAAAACGAAGCCTTCGTATCTGCTCTGTCATTTTACTTATTTATTTTGGGCATTTAACTTATGATGTGTCTAAGAATGAAACTACATATCTTTATTTTTTACATAGCTTTGACAAAACCAAAATTGAAAACAATCAAGATAAGAACCATTGACGACATGGTAACATATAATCTACATAAAGTCATGGCCAATCCCGTGACCGAATGTTATGATTTGTTTTTATTTGTCCGATTATGATATATATTTTTGGCACAAGCCTGCATTTGAAGTCATATATACAAATGTGTAATTTATTTGATCTTTAATGTCTGTTCTGCTCTATTTTTCCAGATATATAGTACAAATATCATACATAATGGTCATGTCATTATATACGTCATAAAAAATCAAATTATTTTATTACTTTTATTTTCAGTATTTTTTAATAATATCGAATCTTTATGCTAACACTACTCATGCGTGAGCGTAAAAGAGCAGGCGCGGGGGCATTGTCGTGGTGGATTAATCAAATGTGTGTCTCCATTTTTTAGACCCTTTTTATGAAGTTTTAGCACAGTTCCGTCCGGCGAAAATCGCCGGGCAAAATGTTCAACCTGTTTTTCGTCACTTTTGTTTTTGTCGTATCTTTTTCCTTTAATCTTTTGACGAGTCTACGTAAATTTGTTTCGTTATTTTATCAGACTTAGTAATTGATTTGTTCAATAAAAAGGAAAACGTAGTGTTGATAAGATGCCCCTGAAAATCGCAAATAACTCGTTAACACGCTATTTTAAAAGTTCGGAAGCTTTTTGCACGTCCTATTTATTAAATTATTAATAGAAACAACTATTTATTTACGTATTCGTTTACTTTCGTAGTGCTTAAAACATATTTACAAAGACTTCTCCACTCGTTATATCGTGCACTAATATAATGTTATCGCAATCAAAATATAAAGTCTGGCTGTGATTACCGCGCTCACCTGATAAAGTAGCATCACTGTTAATTATTTATATTATACGTGTACGTACATACGTATTTACGTTGTGTGTATCATGTCATATGTCATGAGTGGGCTGTATCATTATCGTATTTCACACGTTACGGTTATGAAATTGTTTCCGATTTACGTATTCGCGTCTCGTCGATTGACAAAACGTGTTTCGCTCGTGACGTCGATTTTTTTACACGAAATTTTCAATAAAATCGCACATTGTTCTTGAAAATACCCATTGACGGACGCGTGTATGCAAATCCTCGGATCTTTGTTTTATCTAGAACACATCAGACACGCACCCTTTTTATATATTTAAAAAAAAAAACTAAATTTTACAAACGTAATATAGTCACTGAATACATAAAAAAAGTTAAACCCGGAAAAATAAAAACAAAATAAAGGCCAACATTTAGTCACCTGATGAGGTATATGACGTATGACAAAATATTTTTAGCAGGTAGTTTTAACTGGTGTTCTAATATACTACTAACGAATCTGTTTCTTTTTATTTACTGATTGAGTAAAAAAGGTTTGCAGTCTAATTTTTCAGTCTGAAAAAGCGACCGCTCTGCAGAGTTCCATGTTTTCATTTTACATTTGCCATTATATAATTTATTATATACATATATTTTATTATCTAAATGCTTTATAAATGATGCAAAATTGTGTTGAAAAAAGTGAAGGTCAAAGAGCGAATATCTATTTATTAAATCAGATCAAGGCTGTTCAAAATACGTTAAAACGGCTCAGTAAATATGGTACATATGTTAGAGTGAAAGTGTATTAACAGTGAAGTTTTATTTTGGCTTGTATAAATAGAATTATCAGCCAGTAAAAATGTATCAAAAAATTGATTTACAATAAAACTGTACAAACCCAAACCTAACCTAAGCGAATTAACGTAATGAAAGTTCAAAAACTATACTTAGTCTTAGACATTTCCATTTGATTTTTTAAAACTCGTTAGGTTAGGTTTGGGTTTGGACAACAAATAGACGTTTTGCAACTGTTAAATTGAGTTTCATCGTCATTTTAAAGTAGCACATAATTTAACTAGTACCGGGAAAAATGTATTCGGATGATTTCACTGACAGGCTTGTGAAAATATAATTCAATTAGTAATACATGAATATATATGTATGTATATCCAAGAAACTCGAAAAGATCGAATGAAAACTGACCAGCAAAATAATGAGTTATATATTGTGAGTGGAAGAAACACGAAAATATGACTTGAAATTATATAAAAACGTGTCATTCAGAGAAAAATATAAATATAGTCTTGAAATGGGATTAGGAAATAAACTATACTAACTGACAATATACATACGTAAATACAATATATGATTCAACGTCACCAGTAATATATGTATGTATGTAATTATTCAATTATTACATATACAGTTTGAGAAATGCTGGCCAACGATTACGCAATTTGTTTACGGTGATGAATTCAGTGACTCAGCGTGCATGTCCGAAGTGTAAAACTGATACATACATAAATATGTGTATATTCCCTACCAGAAACTTGAAGAAGTGCTTTCTTAAGTGCACTCGTCGACGCGACTCTAGAGAATCATATCTCAACATACCTTATAGGATTGAAAAATAAAAATCGAGTGCAAGCAACTGAGTGCAACAATGCAGTGGAATTCGCTTATTGTGATAACTATGGAATCTCTAGCTTGTGGTGACAATAACCAGCTGATAACCTTGAGTATATTATAAAAAATAAGAACTGATTTTAAGAACTACAAATAATGTATTTTTTTTATTAAAAATAAATTACAATTCCACTGTATTTATGAAAATAAATTTGTGATTTTAAAAGTTTATTGTCAATTTTGTGAATTAATTGAACAGTCTTGGCGGGCCCTCATTTGAATACATGGAGGGCCGTATGTGGCCCACGGGCCGCAGGTTGTTTATTGCTTGACTGTTTCAGAGAAACATGTGGTCTGGAACTCTAGCATTTTTCTGTTTGGTCAACTGTAATGAATACTTACTGGAATCGATAGTTTGATTCAGTGGCAGTAGCTCGTATAAAATACTCTTACAATGAGCTTCTTGACCATCCCAAGCTTTAGTAAATGTCTTAAAACAGTAGTGGCAGAAATGTTAAGTGCCCGAGTAATCTCACGTGTATTAAAATTACTAAGCGATGTTTCGCCACCAAGCTAAGAAAATGGTACAAAATAAATCTTATATATAATACATATAGTGTAAAGAGATTAATTGTTTTATATTTCTCGGATATATTGGCCATTATTCTTTACCGTCACATTTTAGATGTTTCTATTCTTAACATATCTAAAAGC
The DNA here is from genome assembly GCF_051122295.1 of Plectrocnemia conspersa. Classification (NCBI taxonomy): domain Eukaryota; kingdom Metazoa; phylum Arthropoda; class Insecta; order Trichoptera; family Polycentropodidae; genus Plectrocnemia; species Plectrocnemia conspersa. Next base: position 12,384,134 of record NW_028277166.1, on the reverse strand, counting down.
CAATTACTCTGAGAACATCAAAGGTTTAATGCGCTGCTGAATTTCACGTATAATGTATACGTTCTCAACTTTTGACTGTGAAAGCTCTGACAACTCATTGAATTGTTGTTTAGCCAAACTCTAAAGTTGCTCAGATGAGCCAAGAGTTACATTTTTGTGAATTTCTTCACATTGTCCTATCCCGTGTGTCGTTGCGCGTCGACACTCTTGATCTCTCAGGTCAATTGATCCGCCAATGACTGTCCCGTTTTAATTTGCCCAAACGCGTCATCGGCAATTACCGTGGCAAATTGTCCGGCCGCCATATAGTATGTGTGTATGTGCGCATGTGTTTTCACATATTAAATATTGCCAATATCGAACGTTCATTGGAGTGCATCGTAAATCAATGGACTACGTGTTAAATTTGTCCGTCGAACTCAATTGCGGCTGAGTAGGGCTGACCCTTTGTCGACGGACAAGTATGCGAAGAAAATAATTGTTAGTCATGAAATGCTATTCCGGGTTCAGGCGAAGGCGAGAAGGCTTGAAAAGCAACCCTTAATGCATACAAAGCGATGAATTTCACTACAGAGTAAAAAACAACGTTTCTTTCCTTTGTGAGAAAATTTAAATTGCCTTTTTTTCTACCAGTTTCCACTGTAACGTAAGAAAGTATTCGAACGAGATACTTACCTCCTTTTATTTTTACATTTTTGCGTTGCAAATTCAACATCTGTCTTTTTTACTTAACTTACATTCACATGTGTGGATTGACTACTATAATAGAAAATTTGCTATAAAATCCGAAATTGGATGTCATTCATAAACATGTTATAAATTATTATGGTATCAATGATTAGTTTGCTTATAGATCAAGTTTTCTCTTTTATGGTTTACTTATGCTGTAATTTAGTATAAATTTGTAGAAGTACTTTATAAATAGTTGTTGTTATTAAACATACTACATTGATGCTTATTAACTAATAAATTGATGAATATAGTACATATAACTTGATTTTAAAAAATATATAAAAATATGTTCTTTTCGAATGAATTAAGAAAATCTTTAATGTTTAATTATAGATCTTTTCCTTGACTGTCTCACGCCAGGTTGATGATTTTTTTTATTCTAAACAATATTTCTTTTAGTTAAAAGAAAATGTATTATAATTATTAAAGTTATTGTCATTGTTTTATTATTTAATTTTATATAGATAAATATATAATATTTTAATTTCATAAGTAAAAATATAAAAAAGATCGGTATGTTAACTGAGGGTACATAATCGCAAATATATCAACGGCTCAGTGAAATTTTTCATTTCAATTATTTTTTTACAATTTTACTGTATAATCAGTTAACTGAATAATCGAACTATATCCTAGTATTATATACCGGTATGATGATGCATGTGTAAGAAATTATTAAGCATTTATTTATGTACTAATTTTAACATATTTATTATTTCACCTACAACTTCATAAACGTTTCACGCGGATCTCTATCACTCATCAGAATATAACTATACCAATTTAAATTAAGCTTGTTGAAATTATATTATATTGTACATTATTTACAATTCATAAAAAACAGATGTGTCTAATTGCCAGACTTTTTTGTTTGAAGTAACATAACAACTGTAAGGTTGAGGTGGTGGATTAAAAAAAACATAATTTAATATATACAATATAATAAATGCCAAAAACTTATTTTAGACGCTGAATTGATTTGACATATTTTTGTTCATATGTAAAAATAATAATTTTTATATTGCCTGTTTTAAATGAGTTATTAAAAAAAACTATATATCTTATCTATGGAATAACACCTCGAAGCGAAATGAGTTTTCACAAATTTGGGGTCCAGATTTGAACAATGTTTGCAACACGATGGTGCACACCTGGATAATGTTATTTATAAGATATGATTTTCATGAATGTGTACTTTATTGTGAATTAAAATAAATTCGATATGATTCAGTTTTTTTTTAATTACTTATTCCAAATTGCTCATCTTTATGGCCCACCATGTACAACACTTTTTCGAGCGGTGCATATTTTAATTTATTTTTTATTAAATAGGCTTCCCAAATTTATTTATTTATTGCGTAACCTAACAGGTTACCCCAATGCGTCATGATGGTTGAAAACAATACATTGTATTATTTCAATACACAAAAAATATAATTAAAATAATACATAGAAAAAAGCAAACAAAAATAATCATAAATTATTGAAATGATATGATACGGACCAGCTCCTCGTAGCTGACATTAGACAGATCAATGTCAATGTCAGCGTAGGAACCTCCACTTGCTCTCAAAAGTGATTCCGAGATCTTTAGAAGAAGTTTCTCTAGTCAAAATATTCCCACCGAGATCACAGAAATAAACTGATGACGAACGGGATCGAGAAAATGGCACAGTATGGCACTTTCAGATACTAAAAAGCAGACGGTTAATGGAAGGCCATCTCCATAGAGAGTCCGCAATAGATCGAATGCATTTATACATTTTTAATGATCTGCGTACAGAAGAAAACTTGAATTTGTAACTGCCGTATTTATATCATTAATAGATAACATAAAGAGTAGAGGGCCTAGATTGGACCATTGAGGAACACCCGAAGGTGTGAAATACTCTTTCGACAATGGTACAAAAGGTCGGTGACTGCAGAACGATGTGGATGAAACCTGTGTTGTTGATCTACTAGCGCTTGCCGACAGTGACAGTGATTGTGTATATATATGTAAATAATTATATCAAACAACTTAGCAGATGCCCAAGAGGCGGTGACCGGTCTGAAGTTTTCGATGCACGATTTATCACCTTATTTTTCTACCTGTGTAACTTTCGTTCATCTCCACAAATCAATAAAGCTTTTAGCGACAAACTGAAAATGAATCAAAGAGGTCAAGGAGATTAAACTGACAGTCATTCTATATAATGTCAAGAATAAAGTCACACGATTTGAGCTTCTCAAAACCGTACTTCATGTGTAAAAAGTCAATTTCGTTTATGGTTAAAACGGACGACAAGTAGGATCGTAAGTTCAGATTGTCTCTATTATGATTGGGAGCTAAATATGATTCGATTGGCAAAAGCATCAGTGATATCTTCGTTTATCATTTATTCCATCGCGATGAATCACCAAAACCTTCTGGTCTCACTGAGAAGTGAATTTTCATATTTTTTAAAGTTATCTCGGTGGCATGAGATAATTATTTTCCTGTTTCCACACTGTTAAGATGTTTGGTGCATGACGCTTTTGTGAAAGACGTTTACTTTGGAATATTGCTATAACGTCCCTAGAAAACCATTTTGAGTATACCATATCGCTCGTTCAGTCTCATTTATTGTGGAAAGATTGTCGAACACACCGTAAATTTCGTCATATAAAGCGGAAAGAGCTGCGTCCAGTAGACTAACGTCCAATTTTATTTCGATAACATGTTATTGAGTAATCCAAAATTAAGTTTTCGAATATTCATCCAAATGTAATTTTAGTAACAAGTGTATTAGGCGTATATATTTTTAAATCAAGATTTTTTAATAATCAATATTCTAACACAAAGTTTCATTTTTGTTTCAGAATAGTATACGGCTGATTTGTCATTTTCGTGCAATTGGTATTTTATCGGTGTTTTAATTCGAGTAAATTAAAGGAAACAAATCTATGAGATACTTTTACAATCAACTTAAATGGATTCTATCGTAAATCGCTTCTTTTGGTTGTCAAGAAAAAAATCCGAAGCTCTCAAGATCTATTAACGCGGAAAGGTAAGTCCTGTTTGTCGTTTTTCACGAAAAGTTTTCTTCTGCTCTTTTTTTATTCTTCTCTAATGACACTCAAACCGACCAGTTTGATTATTGCCATTTAGCGCAATTTTAGCCAATGGTTCGTTTATTTATATTTTTCATTTTTCTCGAGAGCTCGTCACGAGCGCGAAAATTGCCGGTTGCCATGTGCGAAAAATTCGCTACGGCTAGTGAAAAATTTAAAAATTTTAATTTTGCTCGTTTCTGGAACAATTGTATGTATGTTACAATAGATTGGTTCATATGAAATGTCGTATTTTAAAGCAGTAATCTACAATGATCATTTGAATGACACTATCATATTTATAATTCCGCAGTATTTACATGCCTATTTTATAGATATTGCTTTAAGGCTCGTAAGAAAAATAAAATGTATTCTTCCAACCTTTGCTTCTACTAGCATGTGATATATTAATTGTAAATACATTTTTTTTATGTACATATCACTAATACTAGAATTAATGACGTCACTTGACAGAGGTATTTGACAGTGCTTAAGAACAACTTTGTGAATATATGTTTCTCGCCAATCGTGTGATGCATTTTTTTATTAGCTAGTTTTGGTAGTTTTAAAACGAAACCTAATAAGCTATCATTCGCTAAGAAAATGCGTGAACCCAAATTTCAAGTAATCCTCACTGTACTTTATTTTCTTTGGCATTTTAAAGGCGGATATAATAATTCATTAGTCTCTCAAAGCATCGAACTTTCCTAAAAATCTTTTTTGGATATGCATGCCCTACATATTTAAGAATTACTGCTATAAGGTAATGTTGGTTTATTTTTGAAAAAATAATCGATTAACCGTTGCTTATATTAAAAAATAAAAACAATGAAAGAATGTTTAATTAAAGCTCTTTTTAAGGATGATGAGACTATTAAACTGGATATAAACCGTCTTAATTATAAATATACGTAGTGAACCTATTTTACAGAAAAGATTAATTTAAAACGTTTTTTAAAATAAAGTTTCCCAAAATTAATTTCAAATTAATCAATGTATCGGAATTTTGATTTTTGGTATGAATTTAAAAAATATCTACTGTGAATAATCACGCGCATACGGTGAGATACATTCCTTTTCGTTCGCTCGCGTGCTATGTGACGAGAGTGAGTGAGAAGAAGTGGGCGTGTGGAACGCATGTAACGCACGCTCTTATCTCTCACTCACACTCGTCACTCAACACGCGAGCAAGCGAAAGGGAATATATCTTACTGTACACGGCTGGTGTTCATATGTACATATAGATAACGACATTTCGTACGCGGCAATCTATTGTAATATAATATATTTACCGAAGAATACAATAATATGTATTGCTACAGATGTGATCTCGCTGCAGAACTGGCGATGGAATAATGAGGGAGGACGAGGAAGGCGGTGAGTCTTCTCCATAGAAAATATATTGGCAATGGTGTTCGATTTCTTCGCTTTGGTTTAACAAGTTTTTTTACTGTGGCGGGGGCTTACTAACTGTCGAAAGAGAAAATTTAAATCATGTCGCTCTCGACCGAATAGTTCACACCTAATGCTATTTTCATAATTACACAACTCTCCATTTATGACATCTCTTTTTTATTCTATCAAATTTTCTTGTTGGCATCGGCTCTTCTCATTTATTATCTTTATTTTATTTAGAAACAAGCGCTTTCAAGCATGAATTATGTTTGGCGTCCAAAATAATTTCTTAGTTAAAAAAATACTTGACATTGCTACTGCCAATTACCACCGAATAACGACTCGACTTTAATCCAAGGACAGAACAATTTGCGGTACTCGTCTATAATTATTTTGTAGCTGATTATTTAATGAGTTTTTAATTGTGATCCTGACCCATCTAAGAATATCTGCAGATCTATTATTGCTCCCAAGATTAAACAATTGTTGCGTTACGTTATTGTGACAAATGATGTGTTTTTATACTGTAACTTATAATATAATAATGTAATTTAAAAATCTGATTTGAATGGGGGGAGAATCATACAAATTCACATACTAATATCAATGTAGGCTAATCAAACTAACATATGAGCTTTTTCCAATTATAAAATATCGTCAGCTTTTGCTTCACTTTTATGCTGTTGTATATATTTTTTTTAAATATGCGGAGGGGGTGGTTTTTGGTAGTCGCATACATTGCATTATTTTTCCTCCAAATACTTGTTAATTTCAACTAATAGAAAACAATTAATTATTACCGTTTCATGCATGTGTTTCATTAATTCGTCAATTACAAAGTGTTTTTTTTTATTATTTTTTATGCGATTGATTTTTTATTGGCTTTTAGCTGTTTTTCCATGCATGTATTTTTATAAATAATTTAAAGATACGAAGATGAATTTCACAAAACAACAGAGCATAGCAAGCTGTAGCTATTGCAGAAATCTGTCGGGGAAAATAATTGTCTACCTTTGTTTTTAGATTTAAAATAGAATTTTTTTTTTAATATTCTACTATCAATATTTGATTAGCGAGTAGTTAAAAAACGAGCAAATATATTCGGTATTTGAATATTTGGATTTGAGTCTAGTCTGTCATATGTAGTATTTATATTAAAACCTACTGTACGAAATGTAGAAAGATATTAATGGGAATTTACCCGCTTTACTATTTGTTTCCTACAGAAAAATTCAGTTAACTTCACGTGATCTTAATACGATTGTCAGGATTTTAAAAAGCATACAAAAATATGTCTAGTGAATATTATAACTCATTTTAGATAAAATTGCCAGGTAATGTGTTCTTGCTTTATGATATTAAAATATTATTTGTACGGCAAAAATCGCTTCCAATATTGTTTTGCTATGTTTGTTTCTACCCCTGTGCATTGCTTTATGCAAGCGATTCATGTTACATGTGCTTGATCCAATTTATGTACAATATCTAGAATTTTTCCTCACCCAAAAAATGGCCTTCCCTTCAGCGTAAATATCACTAATCATAAAATTTAATTCTGTTAATACTCTTTTTAGAATTGATGAAATGCTGTTTAAATACATTTGTTAATTTAATGATAAAAGTCCTAAATCAGTTCGTCTAGTAAAATTAATTATATTTTAAAACATTTTTTTAGATGTTATCGTGTCCACTGATATTTTGTAAAATTTCGATCAAGAAATACCGGAATAGAATTTTCGCAATCCCGTAGTTTGCATCGGAAATTCGCCTCGTTAGGCGCTCGTTTGTGAAAGCTCGTGTTTGTTGAAAATTTTCGACCGTGAAACTTTATATGAAATTAGGGACCTATGAAATACGGCCAATAAAAACGTCAGTTAAACACTATGCAAACCAATCCAAAAATATAATTGCATGCAAAATTGATTGATTTCTACGACAAATAAAACAATAAACAGGAAAGATGGCTCAGCGCCGGTTCAATTAATTACGTCTGCGCCATTTTTGGCACTTGGCCTATCAATTGGCCCAGTCGGTCGTGACTGATGAGGGCATTAGAAGAATTTGCTCGAGCAATTAACACTTACACACTCGGAGCAGTATCCTCGCAAATTTCAAAGTAAACGTCCAAATTGTCTAAGAATCGACGCGCATTAGTTAATAATCCCCAACGATTATTTTGACTATTGTATGTGCATTTTTGTTAAAAGTTTCAGCACGGCCGGCGATAATTACGAAAATTTCCCATAATGGCTTACGCGCCGGCCGAAATAATTTATTGTTCCCCTCAGAGTGCGTGAAGATGTAACTTAAAGACATTGTTCATTTTTTTAGTCTAAATGGTATAATGGGTGATTTATTTGCTTCGCTTTATCTCTTGATATGTTATTAAAATATTTTACCGACTTACTGTTCAATTGATGTCCGACTCAGAGGCCCAACAATTAATATTTCCCTCTCCATTGATTGCCAACGAACGGTGTGCGATATTATGCTTTAAGGAGTTGTTTCTAAAATATGAAACAATACTGCTATTGGTGATGGGTTCTGTGTTATTATTTTTATTGTAATAACAAACTATAAGTAATGAAAATGTTTTTATTTTAATAAAAATAATTAATTGTATAAGTCGCAGATTATTGACCTGAAAGATCTGTGTTCGAATCCCATTAGGAACTTAGTATCTTCTTAGTATAACCTCTATCGTAACTGGGTATCCGATCGATCATCACAGATTAGGTTTACCTAGATTTTCCTGATCTCACGGATAAATATTTTAATGATTAATTAAAATCGAGCTAGGTTGTACGTAATTAATAGGTATTGAAAATTCCACTAAATACTTCATTCAAATATAATCCTTGTAGTTTGAAGAATAAACTAATTTACTTATATTATTCAATAAAACTTACATAAATATTATCATAAGTAGATATGCGCATATGATGGATGTTTGTCTCATTTGACAATGCTTTTGAGACTAAACAATTGTTGAGGTACGTTTTTTTGTACAAAAAAATATATTATATTATATGTGCACATCTCTATTTCTGCTGAAATACTTCTTAACATATTTGCCAGCAATATGCTCCGCTCGTGAAATTGCTCCGTAAAATTACCATAAGAAAAGCATTCTCCTTTTAAGTCAATTCCTGTCACATTAAACGACTTATTTATTTCCATGCTGAAAGTAAGATGATTTAGAAAAATATGAAGCTCAAAGCTAACGAATTGTCTAAAAAATTTTTTTCATTGTACACATTAAGTGAATCCAGATTTATCTAAAAATAATTTTAAGGATTAGTTTGTGATGTGGTAATCTATTTTAATTAAGGGAATTTAGAAACGCAACTAGAAAATTGGTAGCTTCTTCTTGTGTAAAATTAATGTGCCGCAATTGGCATCATCTCATATCATAATCGAGACATAGATTTCGTCGACTTTTGAAGTCATTGGAAGTACGTATTGTCTTGATCTATGCTAATATAAAGTTTGTTTTTAAATATTTAAGCGTTGTCCGTGGGTGCATCCGTAGGCTTCAGGCGTGTACGAAGTGGATTTGCTTTGGATGCGAAAAAAGCTCCAGCTGGACCAATGGATGCGAAAAAAAGTTGATTCGGCCTGCTTTTGGCTGTAGTCAAAGTTCCAAGCGGATGTTTATGACCATAGAAGTTTCTCTGAAAATTTCTCAGAATAAGTGATTCTTGGTTTACACGCGTCTCCATATGAGATTTATTGTCCGCCCCTTTCGGTGAGATGATCAATTACAGAAGGGTGACGTTTTTTTTAAAACAAATTGCCATTGACCAATAAACAGATTACAAACGGCCGTTTTGAGGGTAAACCCGAATGCACTCGTTATCTTTTTTCAAAGCAGCATATATTCTAATATTTTCTGATTTATAGCGTAAATCATAGGACTTGTTAATAGGTTATTGAGTCTTAATTTTTTTTTGTTTTGTCGCTTTTGGTCGTACTTTGTACGACTATCGGCTTGTAAAGATGCCACTGTTGTAAGATGACGGCGCTTCTCAATGAGTACAATCAAGTAGCGCTTCGATGTGTGGCAATGAATATATCTGATCTCGTTAGGAAGCGATCATTGCTTATTGTGATTTTGTGAATTATGTTGATTGTTTGATGTGAGGCACTGTAGCATCCGAATCCTACTGAAACATCCTCAGAAATATCTTTGCTTCCATTCGATTAAAGTAATCGCACTGATGTTGACATTTCCATTAATCGATCATTTTTATAACTAAATGTGAGTAATAAAAATTAGTAATCACGGAACAAAATCAATATCTATCTGTAAATAAAAAAATATCAAAAACTAGTAAACAATTTTTATCTATAATATATAGCTAAGATAAATAAGCTCGAGGAAAATATAATGTATCAATACTGTCATCGGATTGATGCGAGCTGATTTTTGGGCAAAATGATTTAGTTACTTGTTCGTTGAATTGCCATCAAATAATCAAAAAACATTTTTAAATATCTTCCTTTTTTATTTATGGCAATAATTAATTTTTCTTCTTAAAATCTCATAATAAATTTATTTTGTAAAAATTTTAGCATTTACCAAAACTTTTCTATTAAGATTTACAGTCCAGAATAAGTAAAATTTCCTTACCAAATTTTATATTTATGTCTTATACTTATAACATCGCCTGTTTTAAATAATAATGTGGAGAATTGATCAATTAAGATAGGTGCGATTCAACAGAGAATTATTTAAAGAGACATGTGCAATTAAATATATACTTTGTTCTATAAAACGAATTGTTTGTGCATTTATGTGTGATCGGATATTATTTTCGGAAAAGGATTCGTTGCAGAGTTATTCATAAGGTGTTCACTGTTCTGACTAATACTCGTTCGCTACCGCTCGTATTGCACAATTTGTTTTATGGAACATTTATTTTATATATTGCTCATTTAAATTGTCCTTAATTTTGATGGACAATCGGCTAGTTTTCAGCATTGTCAAGTGTCACGCTCCTATATTTCCAAATCCAGAGTATTTTAAGCAAAAATACTTTCGTCGATGACTTGAAAGTGACGTTCGAGCTAGGATGGAGATTTTGTATGCAGATCACAAAAGTTTGCGATGATGCATCGTGGATGCTCTGCTTCGCTATGCGGAGCGCGTGTTACTCTCACAATTTATGATTCGCGTTCTGTACGATATGCTAGTTCGTAGTGTCATACGAAACAAAGTAATCTGTCGCATCCGTACAAGGAGCTGGGGGAAAAAATATGTGGGATGATATGCACATCTCTTTTATGTGTGCACTACATTTTTTTCAATTTAACATTTCGTGTTATTTTTTAATAATATGATGTGACTGTTTGTACATGAAATGTATATAAAATGTTGAATAAAACTTTTATATAAAAAATCCGCCATGATGCATTAGAGAAACCGGAAGTTATGATAGTCAGATTTGTAATAAATAAATCAATACAATATTTATATATACGATTAAGATAAAGAGGTCCAGAGGTAAATGCTTCACATTTGATAGTTGTATGTCATCAGTTACTTGTTTTCGAATTTTATCTTCGTATTCCATGACGATTTTTCTAATCGCACTTTTAGATTTTGAATTATTTCTATAATCCATTGTAATTAATAACAGTTCTTTCGATGTTGAGTTTAAGACGGTTATTAAAGCCTTGTTTAAGTACTATTATCTGCTTTTATTACTTTTGAGCACTATTTCAATAGATCCTTGTCTTCTAAAATACTAAAAATATGTATCTTAAAAATGGTCTTCGAAGATAAGTTATATTGTAATTTACAGACCAATCAATCAACTCAATAATAATAATAACCAACGAGAGTTTAAGTATGAGCATATGACAAAACGTATTGCATAATGATGTTTATACGGATTTACCCGTAGAAAGACATATTTACCAATAAATTACCAGGCTCTCGAGTGCTGGCATGACTTTATCAAAAGTCTTAATATACGTTTGCCATTCAACATCTTAGATTAATATTATCTGGGTTTACTTCGACTAATTTAATGATGAAGTTCACCCTCGAATGATGAAGTTATCCTTATGGATAGTCAGAAGTAAATACTAACTCAATGGCAATACATAATCACATTCACATGCCTCTACTGACATTTGTATGAATTATTGACTATTGATCGTCTGTTATATGTATATTATTTATATCGAACGGCCATGACGGTGGTGGATTGTAAATAAAAAAATTTGAAATTCTTGTCCGTTAGTCGTTACATTTTGAAACCGGTTTGTATCCATTTTTTTAATCAGTGTACGACATTGTATGACAATTACTATTTGGCACATTGGAGGAATAGCGTATGACTATTTTTTAGTAAATCGGTAATGAACTCATAATGACAACGAATCACTAGTAATTCTGAAAGCCCCGGGAAGCGAGATTATTAGTAAAATATTAGCAAAAAAATGTTTTACATTTATATGTATTAACGCGTGTAAAAATCAATAAATTAACAGGTGTGTTTTTTGTTAATATAAATTTCAATTATATAAACCAAACAGCAATTGTAAAATTATATTACAAAAATAATAATACATATTTTATTTTTGTTAGGAAAAATATAATGTTATTTTTAGAATGACCAAGGTATTCAAAGTCCAATCAATTTCTAGTTTTCGTAGTAAATATTCTTGCCGTGGAGAATACTCGCTTGCTTTACGTTGATGTTGGCTTAGATGTGAGCAAAAATTTGAATGAATGATTCAGATTTTAAATGGTTCTCTGGTTGGTTGCAAAAATTTATTTCATCAACTACGTATGATTTTTTTTACCGGATAATATTTTGGTGGGGTATTCATTCTAAAGTACCACAGGGATCTAATGTAGGTCCTCTGTTCCTTTTACTCTTTATTAACAGCATACATGCGGCAATTAATAACTCGGAATATTTATTATATGCTAATGACCTGAAAGTGTTTCAGAGTATTCGCAAAAATTCATATTAACTTTCTTTACAAAAATACCTGGATTCGTTCTGAAGGTGGTCAATCGACAATCGACTACCTTTAAGCATTTTTCAGATATTCTTGTTTGTCAGAATTCTTTCATAGGCGCAGGTGTTTTAATAAAGCGTCAAGAATGCGGAGTCACTTCAGTGATTTATTGCCGATTTTTTCTCTGTACGATACGCTAGTTTGTAGCGTCCTCGAATATGGCTTGTTCGAGAGAATTTAACGAAAATTTCTGAGATATATCTACAAGAGCAGCATACGCCACGGCTTCCAATTTTTTCACATACATTCGCGCGTGCTAGGGCCGAATCACAAGAAAAAAGTCGTATACGAAAATTCGATTGTGTGCTGTTTTTGTTTTTACTTGCGCTGCAATAACAGTTATTATCGGGAAACTGTAGCGTATCGGCGTATTTCGGCGAGTTAATGCAGAGGTCGATAATAATGTTACATGTGTGATATAATATTTAAAAAATGTAATTAAAAAAATTGAAAAAATTAATAAAAAAAAAAAATTATATTGATACAAATTATATATATAATTTATATTGATAATTATATTGATAATTATATATTTAAAAATACGATTAATTAAATTTAAAACCACTTTCGAAAATGCTTGTTCACAAAGGTAGGTTGTTGGGAATGGCAACAATCTTTTAATGGCTCCTTCACTCAATTCCGTATATTCCGCATATTACCCATTTTGATCTAAAAAACATTCAATGATTCATTCTCAAATATTTTTTCAGAAGTTGCATTTTTCTGATATAACGTCCTGAGATACTTCGTATCAAGGTTTTTCGTCTAGATCACATCTATAAATGTAAATATTTCGGCCCATTTCGCACAAAATAAATCACTGTAGCTGGTTGTCAACTCCTAAAATAAGATTGTATTAGTTTAGTGTGCGTGTTTTTTGGATATAAAGTGAAAGCTGTGGCGTACGTTGTACGGGTCGTTTCCGTATTTATACCCTAGTGCCTTTTTACAATTGATTGCATTCCCGGCGATGCGTCTGCTCAATGGTGCACTTTTTAATTGTTAAGGGACGGAATCGACAACCTGTCAATGCTCGGCGACTTTCGGCTTCGAGCTTTATAGTGCCCTAGAGAAAGACGAGAGTCGCGATTGCGTCCCTTATTCTTGTCCGTTGCGGCCAGGACGTCAGCGCTTGAGAACGCTTCTCTTCCACTAGCCATCCAGCTTCTCAACAAGCACAAGGATATTTTCGGCGATAGTTATGAGGTACTGGAAAATAATGTTTTCAATGGTGCTCATCTATTTTAAGTGTACAGTATAATTGTATTTTTAATTAATTTTTTAAATGTTTAATTGTATATTTTTTGTTTGTATAATGGCCATCATGACGCATTGGAGAAACTTGTTAAATCATGATAATCTTATTTGTTATAAATAATAAAAATAAATTAGGAAAAGGACGTTAAAAAAATTATCAAAATAAATAACATAGTCGGGTTTTTGTAAAAAAAATATAAACAAATGAGCTGCTTATTTCTTCTTTTTTCAATTTTTGATTCAGCACTGCAAATTTTTGGTGATAAAGTTGTGTTAATTTCAGACAGTCTCAGGGTTTTTATTTTTTTTTGTAGTTCAAAAGCGGGAAATTTTTGGGTTGTCTAGACACAGAATCCATAGTCACCACAGTCATTAGGATCAAATATACTTTTGCAAAATTTAAGCGGAAAGTCCTCGAGTATCTACCTTATAGCCTCTATCTTCCTCTTAGGGATTTCATTTTTTTGGACCTCTTTTCCGCCGCCATTTATACGCTGCTCGTTTTCATGGATAGTACATAATCTTATATAATTTAGAACTTTCCGGCTTTTCCTCGCAACTTTGAAAATATATTCCGTGTTGTTTTAGCACATAAAAATAATGTTTAAACATGCGCATGAATCAAGTCAACAATTCAATGTCGTTGCAGCGCATGCGCTTCGGCGAGTATATTATCACAGCTCTTCAGAACGTCTTTCAGCTCGCGTACCAGAGCTTTTTGTTCCCTCTTCGAGGCGTTCGTCACGCAATCTGAGAGACGCGCAACACAATAGGACGTTTGTCATTCATCCGAGTCAGTCGTTTCTTCGCCGCGACACTTTTCCGTCGTTCCGCCACTCGTGCGCGCAAGCCTCTCATAAATTTCCCGATGGATTTCAAATCTCACAACCGGAACTAGCACAATGGTGGAATACTTTTCGCCAAGGATACGTTAATTTGCACGGAACGTGCGAGTTTTGAACTCGTCGCCGCAAAAATTGATATGTCAGTCGTTTAGCGAGCGAGCGTAGTATGCGTACACGTAATTTGTTTGCTTTTATCTTTATGGAGTGTTGAGATTGAAGCAATTTACCAAGGCGCTAAACACGCTTGTTAGCGTACGAAAGTTTTTAAACCCGCGGCGCTAAGCTTTTGGCATTCAGCTGAAGGTGGCCGAACCGTGCGCGTATTATTTTGTGTGTACGTATGTACTTGCTTATCTAATTTGTGCTTGTTTGTGACGACGATGTTGTCATCGAGTGTCAACAAATCGCAACATCCTGGATGCTTCGATCCATAAGTTCTGTCCACCATCAGTATAGCGCATGTAATAATAAAAAAACCTTGTATTTTAATTATTAACTGTGTTTACTTATGATGCATTGTATTTACTTATAGTGTTATCTTCTAAATACAACTGTGAAAGTGTAGTTGAAGTAGCAATGAGGAAGTAGGAATTTTGCTATGTTTTAATGCATGGTAATTATTGTGATAGTGTTTATTATGCATTTAAGAAATGTTTACGTGAAATTATTATTTAAAAAAAAAAATACTGTATATTTTTGAATAATATATTAAGCGGTTTTTATAAAATACAACATTTTTTCGAGCAGTTCATACATATTTAAGATTAGATTTGTAGTTTTTGAATCAAATTTTTTGTTATAATTAAATTATCTATAAAATTCAAAAATTAGATTTTTAACGGAAATTCTATAGATAATTTATTTATAACACATAATTCAATTCAAAAACTACAAATCTAATCCTAAATATTTATGAACTGCTCGAAAAAATGTTGTATTTTATAAAAACCGCTTAATATATTATACAAAAATATACAATAAAAAATGTTTGTATATAATAATAATCATAAACCCATTAATTCGCGACTTACTTCATCAGTGTTCAATACCGATATGGGTGTTTATTATATGAATACAATGGTCATGTTAAAAGTATCTAATATTTCACCATTCCACAAGTATTACCAAATTGTGAAAACATACTAGAACTTAATCGATAGTGTTTTGCGTGTCAAGTTTTGATAATCATATGAAAAGTGGCAGAATTTAAAAAATAAGATCGTGCTGAAAAAATAGTATAATTCAAGTTTAAAAACGTCGTCACGATATACCAACTTTTTTTTGTTAATATATAAGCATTGTGCTGATATTTTCGATCGATTTAAAAAAAAAATGTTTTAAAAATATCTTAAAGGATGGAATAGCCAATAAGTTGCAACGAATCTCTGATTATATGAATCTCTTTATTTGTTTTTAAATAATATTTTAACTAATATAAATTTAACTTGGCGAGTTAAAATGTATCAAACGATTTATTTATATTTTCACTATTCAGTATGTTTAAAAGATATCATTTAAGTAATAGTTTTAAACTTTACTATTGGCGTGTTTAAGTTGCGGCCCAATTTAAGTTGCGAAACATTTATTTGCTGTCTAATCTAAATTAATTAATCAACCCCAATATGATCTAATGAAAGTTCTAAAAACTGCTATAGTCTATAGCGTATATTAATTAAAATTATATTGTCACTAGAAACATAACATAACATAACCTAACCTAACCTAACCTAAATGAATTAACCAAACTCAACTTGACACAATGAAAGTTCTAAAAAAATATAGTCCATATCTTAAATTACAGTAAAATTATATTTACATCACTAGAAATATATGTATATATGTACATCTATCGCTGGATATGTATTAGGACGGAATAGCGTAGTCCGTAACGTCTCAGACTAGTAACTCTGTAACTCGAATTTTTATTTATAAAAATGCGCTATTATTAAAAAAAAACCGTCACTAAACTTTCAGTCTGGTGGTTAATACTTACTTGTAGAGGTATTAATTATGTCTGATGACTTACTCAGTTGGTATAGATTTGCCCGTTGTAACGCATTAGGCTTACGCCTGTCATGTTACAACGGAAAAATAAATAAATATTATTTTATTCAAACGCCAGTAAAAAAATCATTAATGATACTTATCGTATATTTATAATATATATAAAGCTTCCACTTCACTCTCCGAAAGTAGGCGACAGTTGGCCAAGGACGGGAAATATAATGTGAAAATTCGGGCTTACTTCGGTCGAGCTCGGTTGTCCCCGCGCTAAAATCTCTCGCAAGTTCTCCGAGGTCACCGCGAACGGGAGGTAAAATGGGGGTAATTTGGGTCGAGGCGGCCGACTTCGTCGCCTCCGAAAATTCCCTCGCTTTCCGAAAGTCATACCCGAAAACGCTTCGAGCGCGAGCGGCGAGATACTTTCCCTTTCGCTCTCTCGCGTGACGAGAGAGAGAGATAGAGATGGTTTATCGCAAACTGAGATAGAACGATTCAATTTTAATATAGGCGTCTTCACGATCGCGCCACTGTTTGGTATTTTTGCCCGATCTGGACGGCCAAAATTATTTCTCCACTTTAGTTGATTCCATAAGTGCTCTTAGTCAAATATATAATATTATAAGTGCTAAAAAATACAATTATTTAAAGTATTTCTTTAATTGTAGGCCCGAGGAATAGGAATTCCGTGTTGAACGGTCGTGCGAATTTCGCCGCGTAGCGTAAAAAAAAAAATTGTATATGTCACAAATTTGCTGTTTTTTATTAAGAAAAAGTATTTGACTAGCATTTTATCATACTCGGTATCGTTTTTTTAAATATGTATATATTTAGTCATTCCAAACAAATTTTTATTTTATTTCATTAGTACGCGATCCACAATTTGACGTTTACTGATTTTACCACGGTAACCATATTATTAAAAAATTACAATCATTACAAAACTGTATTTTAAATTTGACGTTAACATTTCTTTAATTGTAGGCCCGAGGAAGAGGAATTCCGTGTTTAACGGCCGTGCGTAGCGTAATAAAAAAATTTAGCCGCGTAGCGTAAAAAAAAAAAATTGTATATGTCACAAATTTGCTGTTTTATATTAAGAAAAAGTATTTGACTAGCATTTTATCATACCCGGTATCGTTTTTTTTTTAAATATGTGTATATTTGGTGATTCTGAACAAATTTTTAGGTCGTAACTTTCGCGACTAAGCCCCGTCCCATTTTTAAGAATAATACATTTTTAAGGTATGCAATGTGTTAAAAACCGCAAAAATCCGCAGTCAATTTTGCATGTATCATAAAGAGAAAGACCTAAGCTATATATTGTATATAAAATCTCAATTCAGCAAATTGACTTTCCATACTTTTCCTTAAAAAATAATAGAAATTATTCATTAGTTGCACACTTGAACGTTTCCTGTTTATTATTTATTAGTGACAGTGAAGCCTCGATTCAACATAAAATGTCTTATTTACTAACATTGATCTATTCCGGTGCATTGCAATCATCCACCATCTCCTTTTTCTCCATTTGGCTTTAATTTTTTTTGTGTTTAAAACACGCACGTAGTTATAATACGCGAGGTTGAGAAGCGTGCACGCGTATGAAATTCCCGGCTGTGCGAACGCTATTCGAAAAACTGCGACCTTGACCGACTTCGGTCGAACTTCCACTAGGACAACTTTCGGAGAGTGAAGTGCGGGTATAAAGATGCTGAGTGGCTTTAACCCAGACACATCATCATTCAAGTGCAGCTAGATAGGAATGGTGTTAAAAATCCACAGACCAACGCTGCACGTATTGGCATAAATAATCTACTGCTTGTTAATATATTTTGCTGTACTCCAAAATGTTGTTAAAAGTTAAAGTTAAATAAATGGGTCACGAAACATAAAATCACTTCAATTAAAAAAATTATGTCTTAAACTCAAACATGATTCAGCATCAAAATCACAGTAATAATTTTGATATGCCCAATGAGTTACAAAGGGGTTAACACAATCAATTACTTTGTAAGTAATGAGACATTAGGTTGAAATCAGTGACATTACGTCTTATTATTAGAAAAGTCTATAAAAATCTACTCTGTGATAATCGACTGGAATTATTAATATATAATGATAATTAATTTAGATCTCCTAGATACGATAGAAATTGAAAAACAATAGGATTCGAACCCAGATCTTTCAGGTATTAGTCACTTGTCTATAGTGCTAGTTACATTTTTCACTATTTTTCAATACAGACAGTGAATATATTTATTTAAAAATCAAATTTGTGTGGACAGAATTTATGTGATTATTTCAATTTGCGTCATTATTGTTTATGCTTATATCGACTGACATATCACTACAGTATTTTTTCCGTGTTTTTATTTAATCAAAAGTGAAGTGATAGTGCTGTTGGATTTAAACGCGACACAATATTGACATTGCCTCCATGTTTTACATACTGATTTACAAGTTTTTATCGCTGGTTGTTAAATGACGATCGTCGCCAGCGTGGCTCTCAGTAGCTAATGAAGAAGCGACCGAAAATATTAAGAACTGTTACAATTTTACACTTATCGACGATGGGCTTTGAAACGTTTGCCGTTAGAGGTATACTTTTAGAGATTCTTCGTCTCTTTCTGCAGCCAAAGCTTATTATTTTTATTGTTAATTTCAGGTGAGGCTCCCAAGTAGTCGGTGCGTCGAAACCCGCTGCCGAAGAGCCGCCTCCGAGAGCTGACAGTCGTCCTCGATCGGAGATATCTCTGGACACACACCTATCAGATGGAGAAAGTCCACGATGCAATTTGCAAACTAAATGAGAAGAGTCTCGGCAAACTGCGCTTCAGCCATTGGTCCTTCGACTTCCTGGCGATTGTTAATATGTTACTTCTAACGGAAAACTCGCTGCTGCATAGTCACAGGCAGCGCGAGACCACCGGCATCAAGAAGCTGTACAATTCGTTCTTCGTATTGTTTTAATTCGGTACGTCCCAAAACCGAGGACTACTAAGTTGGTGTTGAAACTATATATCAAAAGTTCTACAACAGATTCTCGACTTAAGTGCCATATTTTATATATATACAAAGTGAATATATCTGTATAAAAACAGTGCCTATTAATAATTAAGACTGACTTTGAGTGTTCATACGTGTACGAGTTGGTCAATCAATATATGCGCAGCACATGCCAAATTCACACTATTTAATGCTCAAATTTATTTTATAAGTTTATATACATATATAGTTAAGGAATCTTAGTGTTCCGGGTAGTAAAAATCCGGATTATGGAATACCCACCTTTCTCAAACTACACACCAATGTGGAGTGGCAAAGATAGCTTAATGCATTGTAATGGTTATAATTCGCCGCCCAGGCTCAATTCAAGCGGTAGTAGCATGGACACTGATATACGCGATCCAATGAAGATTAAAGATACCCAAGATGAAGAATTCACGTGGACGAATGACATAAGGATATCGCTGGACGACGAGAGAAACGGGTATTATGATCCTAATCCGCCAGTCATGGGTTCCGTGAAGCACAACATGTGCAGGGGCAATGAGCAAATTGACGCCGATGATCAGGAGTTGATCAGAAATCAAGAAGATTTGCACTCGAAGGATATCGATGGATATAACTCGAAGCAGACGAAATGCGGAAGGAACCAGAAGGACGAGAAGGAAGCTGCGGACCAGTTCGGCAGACTGGTGAAGATGGCGAAGAAGTCTTCGGAGGGGAACAATAAGGGAGAGTTGCATATGTTTTTGGAAAGGTCTCAGAATAACGCGGGAAGGAATCAACTCAACTGCGACGATGACGATCAAGAGAGCATCGTGTCTGGATTGTCCAGAAAAAGGAAGATGGACATGACATGGCAGAGCAACAAAGTTCGACCTGGTGTGCTTCAACGTGAGTATTTTTTACTTATCGATTTTAAATAATAACAAACCGTATCTTAATTACTCATTGAGAGACATTATCGACATGAGGTTATTGACTCTAATATTTTAAAATGTGTTTTAATCGATTTATATGTATTATATATGAAAAATCCTCATTCATATATCTATATTTATGTAAAAATAATCTTATCGATATCGTTGAAGCATGATTTATAATATAACAAACTTTGTTAAGGAAAACCATAAATGCCCTTAGGGAAGCTACCTATATCTTGGACGATCTAATTACCTCACATTTATTTTCTTAGCAATACAAGTTTTACGTTGCTTTCTCTTTAAAATAAAATTTAATAATTTAGTGGGTATTCCACATATTATATATAACACGAAATATCGTATATTGTACCAAAAGTGATTTATTGCTTGTTACTCTAATTCCATTTGCATTTGCCAGAAATAGTAATTTTTAAATAAATTATTATTTTATATATTTGGTGAAATACTAATCTAATTGGTACATCTAATTTAATAAGCGACATTATCAGTCACAAACATAACAAGGTGGTTATTAATAATCATATGTAAACGAAGTGTTCACTCGTATATTTATTTGTTTTGAACTATTAAGCAAAATGAATTGTTGACAATAAATAAATGCACTAAAATATAGAAAGATCATAACATATATTGCAAAAAAATCTACGCGCCCCGATGATGTAAATTCAGTGTACATATAAATGTGTCATAATAATATTCAAAGTCGTAACAATTATTGCTGAAAATGAGCAAACGCATTAGATATTGTGATTATTCTGTATAAATGCAGAAACCAAAAATATCATATAATTAATTACCTGTACGCAAACATCTCATATGTCTGACATATTCACAATTTTATTTATAGAATATTTACTTTTGCTACTTCTTATTATTGCTTATGCAATAATTACAATATATTAGGGGTACCCAAAGTATTGAAAAGTATTTTTCCAATAAAAATAATATAAAGATATATACTCTATTATTATAATCACATACTATGTTACATATATTATTTTATATCTGTTACATTTTAAGTGTTAAATTTAGACAAAGTATGCATTAGCTATGAGTTTTAGTCAAAGCTTACAATTATACAGTTTGTCTATACTTTCCCTAGATAATGTATACTTTGACTCTCTGACGCTAGACAGGTTAGGTGTGCTGAAAATTAGCGCTGGATAGGTTAGGTGCGAGCAAGTAAAAGCGAGCGAAACGGTTATCCAGAAAATGAATCACTTTTTGCAACGAATCTATTTAAAAGGAAAATTATACAAATTGCAAAAAAAAATTACTCAACATAAATTATTAAAAATACTTGATAAATATATAAATTATTTAATTATGAATACTTAAACAGACGCTTAAAAGTAAGAGCACACATTAACTAGTTACATTGTTCATAATTGTTTTTTTATGTACTGTGAATACAATGACTAGTTCTATGTCTATGACTAGACTAGTGAATATAACGAATGCTCATTTATCAATCTTTAAGCCTTATATTTTTTACTGTGCCCATCTCAATGAGACCGAAGTGAGTCTCAAAAGAAGGCGCTTTTCAGCTGTTTCTAAGAGATGCGGTGAAACAATATCTTAGACATTGTCAATATATTTTTTTATTTATTTTATATATTATATTCAATGCGTCGTTTAAACGTATTTTAGGCAGTGTGTCGTGTACAATTATTTCGTTTACTGATATTTTTCTTTTAATTCGAATCTTATAACCAACATTATACATATGATTGCGATCCTTTTTTGTTCAACTATTAAAAATACCAGTTCTATGCTTACATAATGAACACATTATGTATAATTATGCATAAAATGAAAGGGTGCCTCACTGTAATGGCCAAGGTCATTCCAAAGTATTTTATTTAAGGACGTGTTTTAGTTTCATATGTCTGATAATACATTATTTGACTCACCTTATTTTGCCAGAATCAAAACCAGTGGCGTCATGAAAATAACTATGAAATAAAGATATACTATATTTTGGCATATTCGAGTTCACGCTCGAGATTAAGGAGCGTTTTGCGCTCCTAGTGATCGGTAAACGCTTTTGTGTACCGTCATTCGTCGTCGTTGTTCGATAACGTGGAATATTATTATATTTATTATTACAATAAAGCAAATATTTAATCATAATTCCGAACACTACCACCTATCGTAGGCGGCGCTTATAGCATTGATTTTTCAATAGTGAAAACAACGACGTAGCTGTTATCATATTTAGGCAGATATCGCTCGAGTCGCCTAATGACGTTTGACCCCAACCGCATCGTTATCATAGTAAGTGCATAATTAAATACGCTCGAAACCGGATTTCTGCTTGGTTATAAGAAAGTATTATATCCGACGAACCGGTTACGATAACTAGATTGTCAATGCACACACGCACACTTATGCACATGTAGGCGATATAAATTATTTGATCCAGATTTTTAGTTAATCGCGATAGTGTAAATGTTTGCGCTAAGTTGACAAATAAGCGTTAAACGTTGATCTATTTACTTTTAATAAATATTGTTATAATTTGTTTTGTGAATCCTTTCTTAGAAACTTCTCATTATATAATTGAGGTTGACATATTTACTCTTAATTTTTTTTATATGGTTGAAAAGCTTTCACATTAACTAAATACGTTTTGAAATAAATACTGTGCAACACTGTTTCTTTAAATATCATAGATTTTATTTTTCACCACTAACGTTTACAAAAAAATAATTTATAATCGCATTTTGGGATATATATAAAAGTAATGCATCTACTTATTCTTTTTCTTGAACTGTCGATTTTTATTTGCTAATAATCGTTATCTTCTAAGTGGCTCCGTTAAGTCTATTGCATTAGATTATCTTGTCTATTGTATATTTTTATCTTGCACTATTGAATTAAATACGCATATAATTTCTCTCCTTATTGTGTAAAGTGCATTCTCTTATTAAAATGTTCTTTTCCGTATTTCCGATTATCTTTTCGACGTACTATTTGGACACCGCAAAACAATGACGTCTTTGTTTTTATCCCTTCCTTATATCCTATTAATCATTTAACATTGATTGTGGTTATTCTTTCTGAAGAACAGTCTCCCGATTATGTAATCATTTCTATATAGCAAAAGTACATTTTAAATTATTGCTGATCTTTTAAATTTTTCGACAATATCTGAAAGCATAAACGATACAGCGATGAGTGTAATTATTTGATTTTGTGGGGGTAAATGTAGTTGGCTACCCTGGAACTATGCGGTGCATTATTGTGAAGTCTTGTGATTGAAACTATGTTTCATATAAAAATAAATAATATACATACACAAGTATATTAGAAAATATTTATTGTTTAACATAAATTATAATATAATGAAATAAAAAGAATCCAATTGCAATCATTATAATTTAAGATTTACCTGTAAATTAGAATTGCTCCCAATTAATCTCGAGAAATTTGGGCATAAGTAAAAATATGTTATGGTGTCATTTTTTCAACATACAGTTTTTAAAAATAGTTGACTTCGGATTGTTGAGTAGTAAAAACGTATTTACAAGATTTTGTGTTATGGCATTAGTTTATCTTTGTTTAATGACGAAAAAATATACATCAGATAATTAATTTGTAATAATTTGTTCTTTAAAAAATTTCCTATGGAGCTACCTTGTGTTTATTTCATATATAAAAATAAATGCAATAGTTGCTACATAAAAATAATTTACAATTTATGGCAGACTATGTCGGAGATGGCTTAAAAAATTAATCTCGTGTTTTTGATTTTATGGATAGGCTTTGAAGTGGACCATACAACTTGGTGGATGAAATTGTTATACGAGCTGAAATTAAAGCATATCCAATGATTATCAAATATGGTTGGTACAAAGAAGTTTAAAAAATATTGGCAAAAGAGTGATTTGGTTCCCCGTGAATTTTCCAATCACTACATGACATCGAGGTAACGTCCTTTTTTTTTTGGAAAAATAATTAAAGTCATTTCTCTAAAATCAGATCACTGAGGACGAAAAATGTATCGTTTATTCAAACGCGACTAAGAAAAACATTGGCTATTTTAACCCCTAAATCCAAATTGCACCCTATTTTATTTATTTTAAAGTGTTAAAACAAAGTAAACACTGATGGTAGAAGTGTAAAGTAAACTCGGTTCAGTATTGCATTGAGATCCTTGGCCAGATCACGGCTTGACTTTTTTCTTGCCTTTGAATATGAGACTACTAAATAGTGCTCCGCTTATTCGTTGATCTTCTTAGGTCTTCTACTTCTCAGACGGTCCTCGATTTGGGCGTATTTTTTTATCACATAATTTTTGATTTTTCGCACGTAATGTTCTTATTGATAGTGAATAATTAAAATTCTATTTTTTTAAAAAAACTATTTCAAAACAACAAAGTCTTGCGTCGTACTCAAGATGCAAATACTCAAAAACAATAGGGGTGTTGAATACAAAACCATTTTTAAGGTAAAGACGAAAACCGAATTTTGTGACAATTGAACTATTGCCGACTTTTTAAATTGTTTTTCAACCCATGAACGTTGTTTAAACGTCAATTAAAATTTTATGACTCCTCTAATGAAAGAACAACCCCAACAAAAAAGGGATCGGCGCGTCTGTAACTAAAAAATACGAGGCGCGTATGTTGTAGGTGACCGTTCGAAGACTTATTCACAGCACTGTATGTAATAGTTAAAATATAAACTAACAGAAAAAATGATAAAACATTTATTAAAACATACGAGTACATAATTATTACATTAATAATTTGTATTATATGATATTTCTTTTATAATATATTATCATAATTTTGACCAAAAATTTTAATGCGTATTGTAATCGTGTTTTGCAAGAAATTACACATATGATTAATGGCATTAACATAATAACGTTGACTCTTGTTTTATTTACCGCGAACGAATCCTTGCTATATATTTAATATTGTAATCATTCTTAATTCTTAAAAATCCTTTCATTTTAATTTTTTTGTTGACCAGAAAATGTTTAAGGAAGTCGAAACGAAATGTTTACTAATCGTAATTCCTAAGGTCGGTCATAAAACTATTGTCAAACAATGTCTTCAGAGTGTTATTGGAAATATCTGTCAGCTATTCAGTTGCGAATTTATCGGATTTAGATCAGTGCTTGTCCTCAAAATTGCAGCAGTTGTAAATCATTTCAAAATATTATTCATTATTTTAGATTATTTAATACATAAATTTATTCGTCGCTGATGAATAAAAATTATCAATGCGGATATAAATTGTAATATTAACAAAGATATGACCATTAAATTTAAACGCAGCTCAAATTAAAAGAAAAAATATATTAATTTGTGAAGCCGCAGTGTGAAATTTTTCATATTTTTCACACACATATGATTCAAATGTATCTATAATATAAATAAATACAATTCTGAGCCAAATCATTATCAAAATTCTGCGCGATGCCTTGCGTTATCCGATTGATATCTGAGCGATTTTATATTATCTATTGTATTTGCCAAATTCTATCTTAATATTGAATTAACTTTATAAATACACATTCGATACAAATACAGCAATATATTAACGTTCATCTAAAGATACGATGTTTTGACTACTGGTGACCCTGAGTGACTTGAACAGGGCGCGATCTTTACAGATAACGTTATTTTGATATGCGCCTCAATTTACCAGCTACGATACATTTAAGCAGAGATCGAGACGAGTTTATCGATCGGACATGATGTTCTCACAATCGTCGGACGGTTGGCCATTTTGACTCGGCGGCCATCTTGTTTCATGCGCGTGACTCGTGTCGTTTTGCCGACGATAACCCTAGCCGGGGTCCAGATCTTCATCTGCCGATATTGAAGTTTTCATTCCATTATAAATATAGTTTATAAGGCACGTGTAAGAAAAATTGCTAAAATTCCAATTGATATTTTTCCTACGTGTTGAATATGAATTCTTTTTATTGGGACAAATATTATATATCTCGATAGACGTAATAAATATAAGCGCTTATTAATTAAATCAATCAAACGATGCGTTATTTGACATAAAAACGTTTGATTTACGGCAATGAAAGTCGATTGCTACGAATAAACTGATTTATAGCTATGGGACTTTGACATTTACAATATTATTAACGCTTTAATTATATGCACATACGATACGTACGAATACTACATACGCATATATTGTGAATATAATTCGTCGAAATATTTGCCTCATATTTCTACATTGGTGACAATAATTTACCAATGGGATTATAATGAATATGATAATGAAAACAGTGCCACATAAGAAATTTCACAAGGATCTAATCAATATTTTTAATTTGATTACTGATTTTATTAGCATATATTTAAAAAAAATATATGAACCTCCAATTTTCAACTTTAAAGAAGCTCAAAGTCACTGTTTTCCTCGTATAATCACTTATTGCGCAGTGTCACCAAATATGCATATCTTGTCTAGTTGCCAAATAATACAAGTGACTCCCTTTTTATGAGAGACTGATAAAGTTCTTGAAAGATTTTTTTATGAGATTATTTCAAGATGTCTATCAAATTCTTAATTATTTACTTGTTCTCATCTGGGTAATCACAGTTACTTGATGCATTGTAGTTATTTTGTACATATGTATATAAAAATCAATAGTAAAATATGTCAGTATTATCTGCACATAAAAATGCACAAAGCTATCTAGAATTAAATGTATATATTTCTGAAAAGTACATACAAAAACAGTATTCCTTTAATGGGTTATGAAAATTATATCATATAAATAACGGTCGTTGTTGGCCTTACATTTCTAAAGACTTTCCCGTAATATTTCTGATATGATATTCTCCCTTAAATCACCAGTTGCTGTTGATTATATTTATGAGCTGTCTAACGGTACGTAGCAGTTCCTAGTTATTCTGTTATGTAACAAGAAATGACCGCGCTACTGCGGCCTGTCGACCTCTTTTTTATGATAGGGATGGCTGGCGAATTGAAAACAAAAGCATACATTTCAACTTTTATCTCCACTCAGATATATTTTTACCCAAATGGTCCATTGAATATACTTTACTAAACATAAGCAATGAGTAAGTCTCAATAATTATATTTAAATAAAGAACGTATTTAAAAATTTGAAAAATAAATACAAAAAAAATACAGAAAAATACATTTTCATTGAAAATAATGCAATGTTATTTTTTTCTGTTGCTAACTAAAGAAAGATCGTACTAGATATTATTAAAATATATAATATTTTAAATGTGTTCCCGGAATTTTTTTTACATCAAACTTAATTTATTTTTTTATTTTTTTCAAGTAAAAAAATATAAAAAAAATATTATTGTTTTGACAACTTAGTATTATTGCTTACATTACTTTACATTACTGAGAGTACACAAAAAAGTTTAAAATGTTTAAAACACATAACATCATTTATGTAAAAAAAGCTAATTAGTAAAGTAAAAAAAATCGACCAAATTGTCTGGGATTAAAAGGGTTATGGAGTATTTACGTATTATTTATTTTATAATATTTAACATGAGTATAAATATATGTGTACGAGAGATACATCTTTCGAAAATAAATATAATTGAGATATTTAAAAAATGGTAAATGTGCAATAATGAAAATACTACGACTAGATAGACTCGTAACATTAATTTTCAGATGCTGTAGTATATTAAACTATTCTCTAATTAAAACCGAATTTGCTAATGGAAAAGCGCGTTTTGTACTCTTTTTTTTTTAATTTTTAAGGGCCTCCAAAATATAAGTTGTGTTAGACCTTGCATTTTCTATGAAAGCCCCTGGTGATATGAACTCAAATTTTAAGTAGGGTAATAACGAGTAATTATGCCAACTTGATTTGGATCGAATAGGAGGAATTAAATTATTTAGAGCAGAATTCAGAAACATTTTCTCTTGCATGACAGCTACCCTACCACAGCTAAAGTGGACAGATAAAAATTGATTATATTGTAGAAGCCTGGTTGAAATAGTTTTTTTATTATATACATATTTAAATACACATATATATATACTTAATATTTTAATAAAATTAATAATGTATTAATATAAAAAACTACATATATTGAATTCACTAATCAAAACATGTTATATTTCGGTCAAACCAGATACTATTTGTTACTATCGTAGATTCATATTGATAAACACTCTTTTAGATAATCCGAAAGTATACTGTTATGTTTGTGTAATAATATTAAACGATCTACTTGTAATTACTCAATAAAGCGATAAACGAGCCAAGACCTAAAAATACACGTTGCTTTACGTAAGTATTAATTAACTATAGGTAAAATTTACCCTTATTATCTAATGTCTTGGTAATCGATCGATTTAAAATTACTATTGATATGTTATTTCAATACTTAGCTATATAAAATATTTTAGTTTCTTGTCTTCACGTATTAAAGTAGCACATAATTGCTCGTCAGCACGGCACTGTTCAGCTCAACTTTCAACTTAAATGTTGAAAGTTAAAAATAGCACAGTTGAACTAGGGAATTATGAGTTTTGAAAATAAAATAATTATTAATATTTGCGCATGGAACTGGAGAGCCGCATGCGGCTCGCGAGCCGCAGGTTGCCGACCCCTGACCTAGGGCAGTCAGAATAATATGTGCAAATGTCACGTCGCGAATTCTTGTGACGAACAGACAGACACATAAATTTTCTGTTTTATAATATTGATATAGACATTGCTCTCATTTAAAATTACTTAATAAAATAAATACCCAATATTAAGAAGCGTATGAGACGTATCTGATACAGTTAATACAATAGATGCATGTATCATGCCCCTTTGTCTGCTGAAATATATTTTTCAAATTTGTGAAAGTGATAAGAGCAGTACGAATCGCAGTGTCACGAGGAGATAAACTACAACGAACGATAATGGGTATCGATCGCTAAGTCAGCCTCATATATGTGTAGTGTATAATATTTATTTATGTATCGATATACAACATCACATATGTATGTGTGCAGTGTAATAATCATCATTGCAAATTATTCTTATATTAATATCGTATTGTCGCGCACTATGAGCACGCGCGTCGTGCTTGCGCGCATTCCTTCAGCTGTAGTTTTTCTTCAGTGTATTATTTTCATCAAAGTGTGTGTTTGCCTGTTTTGTGTTTACCGTAAAGTGTCTTAGGCGCCGATTGTTATTATGTAAATTGGCGGTACAAATTTGCAATTCGCCGGTCGCGTGAATGTTTGTTTTTATTATTACGAAACGAGTGAAGTTCGTTTGCGGTCGTAAGGCAGCAAATTAAGGAAGTGGAGTAGTTGAAAGTCAACATAATGAGATGTGGTGAACATGCTGGGATGTGTTTTGAATGAATTTAAAAGTGTACATGAATGGATTGAAGTATTTAGGCAAGATCTTCTGTCAATTCTCACGCGTTTTCCTTTCACGATGGATGTTGTGGAAATGGGTAAGCGAAAATTTACTGGTTGTAGGGAATATTTCAAATATCAGTTCATACTATATTTACAGTTTTTTTAATCATTTAAAAAATATATGCCTTTCTCATTGACTTGTAACTAAAATAGGAACATGTACTATGTATTGATATAATATAAATATTAATTAATTAATTCATGAATGACTATCAGAAAATTTAACGTTTTTTTATCATAAATGATAAATTAAAAATTCATGAAATGTTATATGTTTATTGCGAAAACACATTATCATTTTTACGATATTTGATATAAAAATAATATATTCTCTTACACGTGTGAACATTTTTAACCTTAGTGTTTATTTGTTGTAGAATAATTTTAATATAAATTTAAACATTTTTATATACATTTGTAAATGGCGCAATCTAACCATTTATTAATATAAAAACAGAATAAATAAATAGAATGCATTTATCGCCATTTATATGACAAGTGTTTTTGACCTTTTATTGCCGGAAATAGTTTAGGATTACTAGTAAAAATTTCCAGATGGTTAGGGTCTAACGTATTGATAACCTTATATAACAGATAATCGTTATTTCCTTTTTTTATCGAATTATATTTGTGATTTCTCTATTTATTATTAATAATAAATAACAAATAGAGCTGGTTAGAGCTTCTGTATAACTCACTGGTTGTAAACCTGTTACTATTGTTTAACAACCATCCACCATGTTGATTCACGGTTAGGGCGAAGGAAATGTTTCTCTATATGCTCTACTACACACTGTAGTATTTGTTTGCTGTCACATAAAACTATATATCGTTGCAAAAATAGATTTATATAGATTGTTAACACCTGAATTAAACACCTGTATTTATAGTACATATTATATTATATCAAAAAACTACGCTGCAATTTGGCTTGAGACTATTGTTTTAAAACTGGCAACAAAAATTTGAAATTTTTCACAGTAAAAAGCAAGCGATTTTTTACTCGATTGCAGAGACGTCATTTGAAGGAGGGCAGGGGGGAATTTCTTCCACTTTAAATTTGGCTAAAAAATGTCATTTAATGAAATACTATGAATCTTGAAATGAACGTTTTAACTGCGACGGCGACGGCACGATTTTTTTGCTTTTGACGTGAATTGTAACAGGAACGTCATTTGCCCCTCTCCTTGAAGTTTACAAGTAAAAAACATGTCATTTTATAAAATTCTAAAAATCTTAATGAAATCGAAATATTAAAATCTGGCCAAATTTTGCTTCCCTTCTGGTAATATCTGTTAGTCACCTGAAAGTATTCTTCTTCGTAATGTTGAGTATTGTTTTCAATTATTATTGCTGTGCCTTCGTGTGTAGTTCCGTCTGGGTATCTCGTGGCACGGGCATATCCGACAGATCAGTCCATCGCGGGTGCCTGGCAGTCAGTTTTTCACTATCACTAATAATTTTTCGGCGATTCGCGCTCTGTATGATACGTTAGTTCGTAGCGTCCTACAATTAGTAGTAAAATTTCAAATTTTTTTAATTCCAACTCCCGGGATTCACATTTCAAAAACCGGGAAAATATCAATATCGATTATTTATATGTATATTTACTATTCTACCACTTTTAGCACACGAAGATATGCATAGGGTTCACATATACACATCATTTACTCATACATATTAAAAAATAAAAATACGTGTCATAAAAACAAGGTCAAGTTTAAAATTTTATTGCGGTGTTATTACCTGTCTACATCATCTATAGAAATTTTAAATCTTAAAAATAATCAACTTGGATATATTAAACTTTATGTTTTATGAAATGAAATGGAACTCATAAAGGCTTGAATAATTGGGCACCCAAATATATGTGATATCTTCAAAAATTATGAAAATATTAATAAATAACCGATTATGGTTGCTTAGTGTTCATTTTAAGCTTATTTTTAATACTTAGTAGGTATATCCTTAGATTTAATTACAGCTGCAACCCTTTTTGGCATACTGTCAACTAATGACTTGTAGGTGGACGGAGACAATTTTCTTCATACCTTTCGCAATTTTTCTCACAGCTCAATTTTGGATTTGCAATTGTGTAACCTTTCCTTTTAATTTTATACAAAAAGGTTTTATTGGATTTGGGTCTGGTGACTATGTAGGCTATTCTAAAAGCGTCAAACGTTCAGTGCAAACCAACCCCTGATTTTTAGCGATGTATGGCACGGAGCGTTTTCTTGCTGAACTCGGATGGTAGCGTGGTATGCGCTTGGAAATATTTTCCAGTAGTAATCCATTAAAATATACTCTAATATTGAAATATAAATGTCACTATTCATACTACCCTCGCAAGTGTACAGGTTTCCTACCCCTGCTGCTGCCATACAACCCCAGATCATAAACGCTTCCGCCATAATATTTGACTTTGGGTATTATGCAATCAGCTAGATATTATTCTCCGACTCTTCGACGCACATGTCATACTCCAGGGGTCTTAAAAACTTCAAAAATGTTTTAAAATAATAGGATTATTTAAAATGTTTTAAATTAATTAGTTTTTTTTAAATAAATATATATTAACCAATTTTAGTTTAAACTCACTTTAAAGTTAGATTCATCGGACCAAATGACTTTCGCCCAATCTTCAGATGTTCAAGCTCGGTGTTTACAGGCCCGACAAATAAAGGCCGAAGTCTCGCAAATGATCATAACGGTCACGTAAGCGTAACTAAAATCCCTTTTCAAAACTCAAGTGAGCAATTAAAAATGACAAATTCCTTTGTATAGTTCTCAGAATTACGGTTAAAACTATCTGCTAAATTATTTTGGTCAGACTATACACTTGTACAGAGTTATAAGCCATAAGAAGTGATTCATGGAATAGTAGCTACTGCATCTCAGCACTCCTAGAAAAAAGGCACTAGGATACAAATAGGAATACGACTGGTACTTATAGAGACACATGAAAAAAAGCTTTGAAGCTCGTAGCTGAAAGTCGCTGGATTGTCGACACCGCTCCTTAGAAACTTGAAAAAGTGCTTCATTGATTAGACGATACGATGAGAAGGCAATGAATTGTATACCAACGCTTCTAACAAAAGACACTAGGATATACACACAGATACGACCCGTACTCCTTGTTGTAGAGAAAATGTTTATATTTGAAATATTTTATATAAAAGCCATTATGACGCATTAGTGAAATCTGTCAAGTCATGATGGTCAGATTTCTAATAAATAAACATTTCATAAAAACGATAGTATGATTTAATCGAAATTTAAAGGACTAAACTACCTTATCTGGTTTCTAAAATTATGCGTCATTGTTCTTCATATTTTTTAAAAATGAATTTTTCATAACAATTTACATAAAGTGGACCCGCCTCTTTTCTCTGGCATTTTCTTAACCAATCATGGCTAATGTAGGCGGTGTTGGATATTTATTTATTTACATAATTCCGCATTAAGAAATAACTCATTCCGGGGCTACAAGTTGATACATTAAAATTATAAATTTAGTACGTATACATTTTGAAAAATATAATAAGTACACTTAAAATATTTATTATTTAATTTTAAAAGAACGAATAAGAAAAATAAGGAGCATGTTAATGGAAAATCAAAATAAAAAATATATAGTGATATGATATATCGGTGGCTTGTATAATATATGTTAATCGAAATGTAAATTTGCTAACTTCACTTTTGGGTGAAAATGACTAAACGATGTCATCTTGTACCTTTAATCTCCAAAATCCAATTAAACACTACAAATATTGAACTACAAACTTGAGATATTGGTTTATTTTCCTATTTTAAGGTCTATTCAGGTCTCCTGTAAAGTTTTCAAATATGGAGTCAGCAATTTTACACTTTAAGCCATCGATATGTATTATTTATTAACATAATTTTATTTGATTGAAGTTGCATGAATTCATTAAAAAAAATTAAATTTCTTTGCAATTATTCCTTGTTGATTTTGGTAAATCATTAAAGGTTTTAAATGCAATATATTTTAAAGAATTTGTGCCAAACTTCTATCTATGCCAATCTCATATTTTTTTATAATGCCGGAATTACACGGTTCATCCACAGTGAAACAATTTGTTTGAAATAGTAATAATGAACTGTGATCTAAGTTTATGGTTGTTTTATGTCCCATATATTTATTTATTGAAATTGTGACCTGGCAGATTAACCTAATGCGTCACGATAGCCAAAACCATAATATATATATTAAAATTTAAAAATAAATATATACATGCATATAACTAAAAACATGAAAACATTATAAAAGGACAGACACAAATCACCCCAACTGGTATGCATTGTCCCATATGAACTGAACCAAATTCTCGTATGTGTACGAGAAAATGTCAATATCTCGATGTACAGTATTGAGCAGACGGACGGCCTTTGCCAAAGAAGAGTTGGCAAGTGCTCCAGTCTTAGTCTTCACCGGCAACAGTGGACGCAACCGAGAACTATAACCGCCTTCCAGATAAAACCGAGCGTCTTTAACGATATGTTGTGAGTCTCTGCAATATACAGGCTGAATTTTCAGTGTTTTTCGAAGGTCACACATAGATTCTTAGTAAAGGAAGACCTGTCTAGAATATATCCGCCGATATGGTAGGAATATTTCGCCGGCATCGACGACCTTTAAAATGTGACATTTCTTTACACTGAAATTACTCTCTTGAGATCCTCTTGCAGGTCGAGGGAATCCGAAATCGACTGCTCTCTTGAAAATTTTCAAGTCATCCGCATATAATAAACACATTGAACGGTTAATTGCTGTTTCTATGTCATTAATGAACAGTTGAAACAGCAATGAACCCATGTTGGATCATTGAGGTACTCCAGTAGCGATATTATATCGTTCTGAAAGTGAGTTTTCATACTTGATGAACTGATATCTATTGGTCAAGTAATTTAAGAATAGGTTTATGAGTACTTCAGAAAATCTGAAATTAAATATGTTCACAAGTAAACCGTGACTAACTTCATCGAACGCCTTTTCAAAATCTGTGTATATAACGTTCACTTATAAACCAGAAGAACGGATTTTGCTGTCATTTATTGTTGGGGTATTTTAAAATGGCGCATTTCTTCTTATTTTGCAACTAACAGGATTTTATAATCCATTTAATTGCGCCGGTAGGGAAATTTTAGTGCCTTATCGCTTGTCTATTGTCATCGAAGTTCATTTTTCTTGGTCCGCTTAAATGTCATTGTTTTTATTAACGTGCGAACAAACCAAAAACGCACTTGTCGCATCTTGCACTGTTGGAAAAACCCACGAACCCAATTAAAAATGATTACACTTACTTTTGGGACGGACCTCGTACATAAGCAAATTTAAAATTCACATGTACTTATTCGCCTCTATTTATTTACTTCGCTTATCTATATAAACCGGAATAATTTATTAGCATCAGGTCAATATGCATTCATGTTTAATATAAACACACACATATACATTGCACAGCAGCGCGCCCCGTGCTCATTATCGTCGTTCGTCTCTTTATCAGCTCTGTGCGAGACGGACAGACAGTATAGTTCGAGACGCGCAGCCCTCGCGCGGGGATGCCCGCCGCCGGTCGCGTTTCGGCCAACGGTGACGACTCTCGTACGCTTTTCCGCGAGTAGTTCTAGATTTCTCCATGTGGCGCTACCATCGCGACGGCCGGCGCTTGATGGCTCTCGCGCGCTTTTCAGCCTTTCAAATAGTACTCGCTTTTCTCACGCGGCGCCACCTCCGCGACGGTCAGCGCCATCTTTGCGTCACTGCTGATATTTGCATGCCCGGTTATCTTCGTCGCGCGTCTTTATTGTTTTTTTTTATAGTTTATTTTACATAAATAATGTATTATACATACATACGTTTTTTTTCTGTCGCACTGTCTTGACGTATCGCGTGTTGCTCGCGTTTGTGCATAATCAATCTTTCCGTTCATAGTGCTTCGTGAGTGATTTTACGATACTGTGTTTATATGTGAATTGTGCGAATAATAACACGTGGAATGGACCATAAATTATGCGCTATAATTTAATTACTCTATGGGAGGGAAACTTACACTAGGGAAAACATATAACTTGTAAATTTAGTATCAAAGGCCATTGCGTTTCTCATATTGTTCCTAGGAATCTAAATGTTTATTTTAGCTAGTTGTAAAATGTAATGAAAATTGAGAACTTACAATCTAAATGAACGAATGTGTCTACCTAATTTTTATTTTTTGTGAATATTATTATTACACGTCTCCGTATCTAGCTGCTCCAATCTTTCAGAAAATAATATATATTTTAATTTAATACAATTCTCATTGCTCTATTTTGTAATATTTGCAAAATCGTCTTATCTGATTCATTAAGCCTAACAATATTGTTGCACAATGAGGATAAAAAGTATTTTTTATACGCCTTGTTGGCTTATTTTGATTTTTTTCATACTATTCAGTTTATATTTAATATTTACAAAATAAACAAATCTAGCAATCAATTAGTCTCTTCAAGTTCTAGATAAGTTATTTTTTATTTATAATTTAACCATTAGAGAATTCATCCCATCTTTGTAACTTATATTTATAAAAGCATGTCAAATTGAAGATTTGGGTCAAGAATTAATGGAATTTTGGGAAACAAACATTTCTGCATTTTAATGTGCAAACCAGGACCGTTTGTTTAATGTCTTTAAACCCAACAAATGTATCCAAAATTGCAAGGGTGTATACCTTTTAAAATGTTGCATTGATTATTAGTAAAATCTGTCTTACAGAAAAATATAGGTAGATATATTTACGAATTTTGCTTAAAGAATTACTAAATTAAAGGTTAAAGCTACGCATTCATACATTATAAATGTATTGAAAATTCTTTATATTTGGTGCAAAATTTGCATTCATTATACCCATGGCCTTGATATTTTCTCTTTTAAATAATCACGAATGAAGTTCCTATCATTTTCATTGTCGTTTAATTTTAAAGGATATTAATATTATATAGTATAATAATAATGCCATGTAAATGTATGCAAAAATACTGAGAAAAGTTAAAATGTTATGAAACCGTAATTGAGTGTTAAATTTTTATTTTATTAAAAAGTAAATTGTCTACATGGGTAATAAGCAATTCTTATATTATATGTGTAGATTTTCTTTTTCCTCATTTCTTCCAGCAATTAGGAACTTAATGAAGGAAAAAAATAGTACGTAGGAAGCCTCCCACTTCTTTAAATAATTAGCATAAAATTAGAGTATGTTTAATGAAGTTAAATTATAGTCTTATCTCTATCTTATTATAGGTTAGTTGGTTGTACTATTTTTAGCTGTCATGATATTACTTATTTTAATTAAATTTATTTGATAGTTTTACCATATTTACACGTTTAGTTATAACATGTATTTTAGCAGATTACTTGCCAGTATGTTGGGATGAGTTCTTAATCTGCTTAAATATTGTTCACAATTTTATATTTGTCTTTATTACAGTCACTTAATATATAATTGTTAGGCACAAGCAAAGGAGATTAACCCGAGGAATTCTGGAATCTTTCGATTTGTTTTTTTATCATATACTTATCAGTCTGTAGGAGGCAATATTGTCTGGTTCTTTTCCTGTTCTCGGCAAAATTATAATTTAAGCAACCTTTCATTGGGTTAGAAAGTAGTTTAATCTAATAGGATGGTCATTAAATATGATGGAGTTCACCGCTTGGTTGCTTATTAGGTCATATCCCTTATTTTACTTATTTAATTGCGATTTTTTCCGTTAGAAGAGGTGCATTTAAAAAATTGTAAATTTCATTGTCATTAATCTGATCATTTAAATGTATTAATTAAGTGACGGCCGAAAGCTTAAACTTTTTCTCTATCGTCTCTGACCTATTTTCTGATTGCGGGAGAAAATTGTTGATGGTTTCTTATTATCCTTGTAACCTTCTAAAGCGAGTATCCTGTAGCAGTAAGACTTTTACGATATTCTTTGATTGCCTCGTTCTTTTTTTTTCGATTTATTAAATTTACCTTTGTCGTGAGGTGGTCGCGTATATTGCTATTTTTACAAAGATATTATTTATATAATTTTTTGAGCAACTTATATATTTTTGGTTTTTCAAAATGAGTTTTACTTAAAGCTTGTATTATGTTGTATTATTTTAACTATAAAATTACTTAAGATTAGTAACATGTGAGCTATTAAATGTATCTACTTGTAGGTCAACCTGTATATATTTAAACGATAGTTCAAAAATAAGTTTCTCACTTAAAAATACGTACATACATACATATATTTATTTGGAACGAAACATTGTTTATTGGTAGATTATCAAAGCCGAACGATGTGGATCGTAGGCGTGCTTGGATAGGTGAATGTTTCAATATTTTTAGCAAAACTTCGCGTGTGAGAATTGTATTAGATTTTTTCTACTATTATACAACGCGCGTTATTTTTTTAATCTGCCTCGCTATCACATTAATATCAGAAAAATAGCATATTTTTGATCTGTGATTCTTGGGGTCAAGTACACAAAAATCACAAATTCACAGCCATTTTTGTTTAATTAATTAAACACGTCATTAATTATCATCATGAGACTAAACACCGATAAGAGAATACATACATAATTCGCTAATTATTTTTTTTGTATCGATACATTTTTGCGCTGTTGGTGTAAATATGTTTATTTACACAATATTATTTGGTCTTTGATTCCATCACTTAAGTTATCGGTTCACTTGAAGTTTCGGCGATTTGTGATAATTTCAAGTTTTTTAGGTTATGTAAACATTAATGTTAAAGACTGATTTTGATATTATTTAATAAATATCACACTGTCACGTCATCGCATGCTAACATATAACATTTTTTTAATGTATCTGTATAGTTCTGGATCATTTTTTAGTAACGGTCATAACAATAACAAAACTGGAAGTTAATTATTAATATCTTTAATTATAGATAAGCTAACTATCCATTACAAGAAAGACAATAACTCTTTATTTTATTTTATTTTATTGAAATTAGTATTTCTAGATTTATCTGGTTCTTTTTTATTTAATTTTCTTATAGTATATGTATCAAAATTATGGGAGCAAAGTGGAATTATTAATTTATTTTCTTTTCACCAAACAGTAGTCTATTCATTTATAATAAATACTTACGTTGCTTTTTCAACGGGCACGATTCCAGTTATTATATAATGTTACACGATAGGCGTTGTTTGCGTTTCGAGAGATTGTGTTTTGAACAGGAAGACATAATAACATATAATTTTCCATTAGCTGCAAGGTTTTCTTTCGCCCACTCAAACAACAAGTGTATAAGGAGGGTGGCTTCTAATGAAATTCTACCCTTATTTTCCATGATAAAAATAGAAATATACATAGTGACACAATGTGTATCTTAGGATACAAATAAGAATGTACTCCGTGTGAGATTAAAACTGAAAGAAATAATTAATTTATTCAGAAATAATATATTGTCGTCGACTTGTTAAAACCTTAAATTTTACTATTAAAGAAAAATAACGTTTTTAAGAGATTTAACAAAATTCCAGAATTTTGTTAAATCTCTTAAAAATGTAATAAAAGCAACACTTCATATTATCTCATATATATTTAGAACATATATACTTATTAAAATAGAGCTGCTCTATAAAAAATAATAATATACAAATATGTTTTACTGTGAATATTCATAAAGTTAAGTGTTTATTTATGCAAGGTGTTATAAAATTTATTATGGCATTTTTCTTGTATGTGTGAATTTTTCATCACCTATTGAAGAATGATACGTATTATTTTATTTATAATCTTTCATATTTGTTTTTTTTGCGGCGAGTTATATCTCTCGCAGGTTAAAAATATTTTTTTGAATCTGAAATAAAAATTCCTTTTACTTATTCATTTATTTTTTTAATATAATATCAGATTGTATTTTACAGCAAATATTGAAATCAGAAGGAAAGTTAATTAAAATATTAAAAATATTTGTGCTTTATATAATTAACTGTTTTTATAATAATATTTTTTTAATCAATAAGTTATTGAAAGTACTGGCGTTTTATTTCATTTTTGATTTTCAAACAGAATCAGCTTCATGCCATACATAAAGGCTTAACCTTAATAATGATAATGAAATTGTGGACCTCAAACACTGACAATTTAACTTGTGACAAGTCTAAACAATACACTTTGCAAGTCTATCGTTCAACCAACCGTTTATCGCCATTGTTATTTTTCAATTATTTTCTGGCTTATTTTTCTATGGACTTTATAGATACTTTGGCTCACATTTGAATTCTTTAAAAATACATAAATATTAAATTGATCCTTTCAGGGTATAATAATTAAAATTTAGGTTTTGAGTATCAATCATTCTTTGACTTAATTTAATTTCCAAACTAGAATGTTTTCTTGATTAATACAGAGCTTGAGATTAACCTTTCATAAACATATATTAAGTAATGTCATTCTACAAACTTGTATATAATTTTCATTTGCATATTTTATATAATTATTTTTAGCACAATTTTCTTAAATTGTTCTTCTTCGTTCAGTAGATTTTACTTGAACATATGTCAAAATGCACATATGAGTTATTACTGTATCGTGTATTTTTTTTATAAATATTTTAGAAAATATTAAGCATAAGATTTATATTCTAGGTTTTAACAAATCAAATGATTGTCGTTGTCTTTTAAATTACAATCTATACAAATTCAGTTGCATACGGAATAGTTTTAGGGAGTTTATGGTTGTAAACGTTCGGTATTTTTTTGATTCGATCAAATAAATCGATTCATACTTTGCATCCTTTTCCTTGTTAGAACTTTTAATGAATGCAATGTCGAATTCATCAAACTATTGTTATGAAGTTGCTTGAAAATTCCTCACAAAATGCTGATCCTAGTTAAAAGTATTATAAAAACTTGTGATATCGATAATATAATAAGATCTTAAAATTTTATATTAAATCGATCGTTTTATAAACAGATAGTTGTGCCATAAGACGTTAAAAAGTGCCAAGTGTAACAGTTTGTGACATTCATTGATAATGGGGAAAGCTATTAAACGGCTAATGCCAGATTTGGGAAACGTCGGAGGACCGGTCGCTTTAAGACCCCGACAACCATCAAACGATTACGGTTAGAGTTATTGGAAGTTAAAGTGGATCTTTTTATACTTGATGTGGTTTAATTGTATTAAATTAACCGTAGATTTTGATTTTTCAGGTGAAATGATTGGCGGGAGATGGCCGGTCGATGACATTGAAATTGACCTGGCAAATGACCTGTCTAACTCTGGCTATAACATGAGGT
Organism: Plectrocnemia conspersa; assembly: GCF_051122295.1. NCBI lineage: Eukaryota > Metazoa > Arthropoda > Insecta > Trichoptera > Polycentropodidae > Plectrocnemia > Plectrocnemia conspersa. The sequence continues at coordinate 12,343,116 of NW_028277166.1, read as the reverse complement.
ACATTTTTGTTATTTTAATTTTAATTCCTGTACATATGTTATTCCTCGAGTAAATTTTGAAACGGTAACTCATTTTTAGTGATCCTAACGATATTTGAGAGTCCAATAGTTTTTATTACATTATTAGTTGCCAGATTTTACGGTGATGCATTTGTGTATTGAATTACTAATTATAGTTTTAAACTTTAAAGTGCCATATAAACCATTTTAAGACCACATATTTAAGTGTTATGTATCACTTGAACCATTCTGAATTAAATTAGTATTACTTATATTCCTTATGTACTGAAACTATGACTCAATTATCTAATATAGATTTAGTGGTTACCCGTTGTTATCTATGTCAAATTTATTAATAAAATATGTGTGAATGAATTTGTTGTAAAGGTATAATATAATTCTAGATACATTTCTATATGAAATTATAAATTATCACCTCTAATTTTATTATGCTATATTTATAATAATTGTTTAAAAATGTTTTATTTAGTGATATTTAATATCCAATAGCTACAAAGTACATAAGGAAATTATATTTTTCCAGCGATGCTCTGCTCACACTTCCTGTATTCAAACAAGAGTCACCATCTCCTACTAATGGTCCTCGAGATCAGACCAGTCCTAACAGAACAGCACCATGGCATGCAGCAAGGCAGCAAATGATGGTTAGTTAATCATTTTATATGTTACTTAGCTAGTCTGAAGACTGAGTTAATTTAAGGTTTTACTGGTGCATGTAAAATTTATTATAACAAGACCTGAACATTTTTTGTAATATTTACATTACATATTTGACCAAGATATGTAAGTAAATGTTAAGATTTACCAAAAAAGGGTTCATAAGTATACTTTAAATCAATCTAATTTATTATAGTAGAATATAATTGATGTACTACTTTCAAAATTATATAATGCTACTGAATTTGTTATATTTTGATTAAATTTTCTAAAGCATGATATTTGCATATTTCGATTTTATGGTAGTTAAATTTTAAATATTCCAGTAAAATTACTATGAATTGAAGCAATAATAAAAACAATAAACTATTTTTATATATTTATTTTTATTAGCAATTATTTTTATAATTTCTAGAAACATTCACTACTAACAATTCGTCATAAGAATTCATAGCCCAGATTTAAGCCTAAAACAATTTATCTGACTCAATTAAATTGGTACATGGAAATAAAAACGAATAAAAGTATATATTTATTTAGTCATATTTCACATAGAATTATTTAAAAATGCGTATTTACATAATTAATCTAATTTTAAATATAATCTTTATTAGAAAATAATTTAATTTATAATAATAATACAATTTACTGTAAAATATTATGTACTTTACATAAAATATTATGTTTTATTACGTTGCACCAATCGAAATGGATTGTTTTAGTGAATTGTGTGGTTATGAATTAAAGGTAGCAATGAATTGTTGGCCATCAATGTTCGAATGTCAATAAAAACGTAGATGATATAATACACGTTTCATAATTTTTATATTCAATATTATTAAATGGCAATAATTAATTATTACTAACAAATTATTTAATCTTATACACCACAAAAATCTTAATATAAAAGTATGGCATGTATTTTTTTGGTAAGTAGTTTTAATTAAACGGTTAGTAGTAGGTATCACAAAGTATGTCTTTTATTTTAAATTCTATGCTTTAAATTAATTGATTAGTTATATTTTGACCATACTTTTTTTAACTAAGAATTTTTATAAACATTGCTAAAATTAAAATGAAATGTTATATCAATAAGTTAAAAATAAAATAATAAATTAATGTTTAATATATAAATATATATTTAAGTTTCAGAAATCTTAAATATTTTTAGACTTTTTAATTTTTAAATATAGTGTTTATAGCTATAGTTATTTATGTTAACTGTACAATATAATTCTATTTCAGAAAGCGTTTAAATTTAATGTATTATATTATTTTACAAAATATTTTTAAATATACAATAATATAAAAAAATAAGACAATGATTTGAAAAAAAGTGATGTTCAAATTAGTTGCTATAAAAAAATCTTGCTATACCAAATATATTCAAAAATTTTACAAAAAGGTAAATTGAAAACAGCTTACTAACTAAATGATACATTTAATTATTTAAAATAATACTTATTATTATCTTTACCGACATGTTAGAGTAAAAGATTTCAAAAGAATATTTTACTACCTCATAAATCTTACTCCTGTGATTTATTGCATGTTGGATTTATGTATAAAAGTAACATATTTTTTTACAAAATAATAAAATAAATTATTATTTTTTGCAGATGAACAATAATAATGTTTCTATTGGCGGTAGCACAAATTGCCCTAGTGATCAGCAACATTCCCCGAATTTTAATCAAATAAATAATAACAACAGCTGCAATGTGAACCAACAACAAGGTAATATAATTATTACAACAGGAGTTAGTGTCTTAAAGTTGTACAAATTTTAATTTATATCTCGTTATAGGAACATCCATTAATGGCGACCAGCAAAATAATCAAATGGCGATACATTCCAACAACACTATGCCAAATTCTCAAGCCCTACCTGTGATTTCTTCAGTGGTCTCTTCGGTGGTATCCTACGGCAATGGATTGCAGGATTCTATCAACACCAATACACCTACTAATCAAAGTGTTATGGATGTTGCAAATGGTACGTATTAATTGAGTTTGAATCGATATCATCAAAACAATCTGACATTACACATAAAAAATCGTTAACCTATGTATATGTTTCAGACTGAAAATAATTTCACTGGTATTACATTGATAAAACTAAAATATAAAACATTTTTATAACAACCAGTTAGATCATAAAAACAACTTAGCTATATGTTTTTTTTTAAATAAAAAATCCTAAAATTTGTCTGATTCTAAAATACTGCTCTTATAAAATGTCATTTGCTCTACATTTTTGTGTACATTGTAAAGTACATAAAAATATATATTAGATGTCACATGCTTTTAATAAAATTCTATTCACAAAGTAATGACACTGAAATATTATTAATATAAATATATCTTATTTAAAACTATAAAAGGCATAAGGTATTTCTGCTTTAATACGTTTTTACAATAAATTATTCATTGATCATTATTTGCCGTGTAAATGTTTACTCTGATAAAAAGAGGCGCACACGTGTATATTTACAATTTGTCACATGTTAACGATAATAGAATATTAATTAAGTTGTTTGTTGTAATTTATAGGATTACTACTTTGTTCGTCTCACTTGCCAGTGGAGAACTTTAACAACTGCTCTATGAAAGCTAACATGCCGCAGATAGATTCATATCAAGACAATAGGTAAGCAATACGCAATTCGGTCAATAACTACTTGATTTAAATTTAATAACAATCTTTTTTGTGTAGATTTCAATATATATTAGCCGCCGCTACTTCTATGGCTACAAAGTGCAACGAAGACACTCTTACTTATTTGAACCAATGCCAGCCGTATGAGATAAAACTGAAGAAGCTCGGCGATTTGAGCCATTACAGAGGGAAAGTACTCAAGGTATGCCTCAATTGTGTGATTGCGGTTTAACGTTGAATCTAATATAATATTTATTGCAGAGTGTGATTCGAATATGTTTTCACGAACGGCGTTTACAATTTGCCGAACGCGAACAAATGGCGTTGTGGCAGAGTGAACGTCCCGGGGAACGCATCGTAGAAGTTGACGTCCCACTATCTTTGGGCTTGCTCCGCGTGGTGCAGCCAATGGAACATCATCTACTCAATACAGTGGAAGTTTTTTGGGATCCTGTGAAAGAAGCAGGAGTTTGCATTAAAGTATGTGCTTAAAAAATGTTTTTTAAATGTAATTGTTGATTGTCTTAAATTAATGTTTTATTTAATTGTAGGTAAACTGTATATCGACTGAGTTTACAGCAAAAAAACACGGAGGAGAAAAAGGTGTGCCATTTAGAATCCAAATAGAGACATTTTTACCAGTTGAAGAAATGCCAGCGTCTCCGAGTCATGCAGTTTTAACTGATAAAAGATTGCATGCAGCAGCTTGTCAAATTAAGGTATTAAATACTTTGCTATACATAAATAAAAATGTATCATAAATAAAGTTTTTAATTTTTTTTTATAATTTTTAGGTATTCAAATTAAAAGGCGCCGATAGAAAACATAAACAAGACAAAGAAAAGATCCTACGCAGACCACCAAATGAACGTGATAAATATCAGAAAAGCTATGATTGTACTGTTTTTACTGACGTAAGTTATTTATTTACAATAATAGTAAGTTAGATACAAATATAGTATTAATGACTTGCTTTTATTTTGTATGTAGTTACCCAACGATGCAGTCTTTTCTTCGTCATCTGTTGGTGCACAGTCTTTCTCTCCAGAACATTGGTATGTACATTTTTCAAATACAACATATGTTCATATGGTTAACATTGTAACAATAAATTTTACAAATGTATTATTTAAAAATGCAATTAATTACCTAATTAGTTTTAATATTAATAAATAGCTAGTTTTTAGAAGGAGAAGAAAATATTGATTAAATTTAAAAATAAAAATCTTAGATTACCATGAATTTAATTTTAGAATGAATTAAAAATAAACATTGAAATGATATTTTCTGCAACACTTGCTTGAAAAATAGTTTTCAATATTACTAAAAATAGAAATCAATACTTCTCCTATACTCCTAAGGTGTGAAGTATATAATGGATAATTTGACAATAATATATAATGCTTATATATAAATCCATAATTTCTTCGCATGACTCCATCTATTAATTACGTCATCACATCACGAGCCAATCAATTTTAGAACAAACACAGCATCTGTATGTTATTTCTGTAATGTAACAAAATTATTAGATTTCAAAAGTTGCTCATTCTACAAAATCTAATCTTAAGATTGTAGAAAAAAATTAATTTTCACCACTTATGCTAATACCTAGTTAGGAAATAGTGCTATATAAATATTGTAATCATGAAAAAATTAACTGTTTATTTATATACGCCTCGATGACTTTGTTAAAATATTTCAATACTCATTATCGATAAGAAATACAAAGGTCTCATATTTTTATTTATTTTAGGTTCACTTAGCAATACCCTAATATCATTTATTACATAACTCGTTTATATAAATGTTTCGACTTTATCCCGTTTGACATATTTCGTTCTTATCAACCATTATCATATTTACCTTTGAGACTGTTTATGCAGTCTACAAAGCTGTTTATCGGTCCGTTTCGAGAACGACTAAACAAAACACACTGTGCCAGAGCAATAATTGAAGAAAACTGGCGCAAACTGGATGGCCAGCGTTAAATTGCCAATTCTCGAGTTGATCTCTTCCAGTTATGCTCGGTTAAGGAGGTCAAACGATCGGCAGCCAACATATTCGTGATCTTTTGTTGCCTTGTCTCGCTTTGTGAATTGGAAACGTGATGTCACTAGTTGCTTGTCACAATTGTTTTCAATTTCGAAGGTCGCCCAATTTAATTGAGGGGTACGAGAATGCTCGAAGGCATTGTTAACACAATTAAAATATGGACATCTTGAATATTCATGATGTTAACAGATTGGTTAAATCTTTTCTTGATATAATACATAAAGATATTGCAGTTCCTTGAACAAGAACAAAATAACGATATTCATATAAATTATACAATTAATTTATGATATATGTTAATTGCCACATACATATATTGATAATGTTACCTAACAATAATTGCTTTGTCAACATAAATATTTTTAACAGCTCCTTCGATGAAACCGGATGCAACCAGCTAGACACTTAAAATTAAAACATCTGGCACATTTGTTTTTTATATTGTTTCCTCATATTAATCATAAATACGTGCCAGATAGCTTGTCAACAAAAAGTAACATATGTACATGTTAAAAAATACTACATGATAATTCGAATACTGATAAAATAAAAATATTTTAGTGATATTTTGAAATTATTATCAGCTTAACAATATTTATCTATCTTATATGTGTATTGGATTCGACAAAAGAATAACACCATCAAATTTCAGCTAAAATCTGCCATGTATCATAAAATATTTATTGGTGCTTAAATTTTGTTTTATTTAAAGATTATAAAATTAATAAAGTGTGCTAAAATTATACTGACTGATTCTAAAGAAACCATTAATTTTGAAAAATAGATTTAATGATTAGTGTAAAAAGGAATTAAAATGACCGTAAACATATTGAGAAAAATCATAAACACTAATAACAATTACGATTTTTTTGTATTTCAATACAATGGCTAATGGCTTCAAAGACCCTGTTTTGAAATAGTAATATTGGCTGAAATTTATTTTTTCATTATTTATTATTAGATTTCTTCATATGAAGAAACTTTTTTAATAACAAATTTATTTTAATCTATTTAATATGCCTCGTTTTAAAAACTCTTTATATACAGTTATTTTTATGAAAAAAATATTTTAAAATAATTTACAATTTTCTGAAGTCATATATTACTAAATAGTTTTTTTATGCAATTACAATATTTTTGAAACAATAAAATATCTCTTAAATTTTAAATATGATCGGATTAATTATCTGTAATTTGAAACAATACCATTTCAACGCTTACCAATCTTTATAACATGCGAAAAATACTCAAGAAATAAAATTAGCTCAAACCCGCTATATAAATGAAAATGGGCAAACCAGAATATACAAAAACATTTTTTTAATCAATTTAAAAAAAAAACACTAAAAAAGTAATTGAGAAAATTTGATGCTAAAGCAGTGGCTAGGGCTACATATCAATCCATACTTTGATTTATTAAATCCAATTCAATATAGTTTTAGAAAGTTTAGTCCAAAATATTTCTCTCAGGATAAAATAAGCGGAAGAAGTACAGACAGATGTCGCATCTCGCTTATTGCTCCATAATTGGTCTGCACTTTGATATTATATTATATTTAAAAAATATGATAGTTATAGTTTTAAGATGGTTTAATAATTATTTTAAAAAAAAAAGTTAAAATAAATTATGCATATTCTAAAAATGTCATAATATCTCACGGAATACCACATGGTTCTAAATTTTTTGTTTTTAATATATATATTAATGATATAATTAATAATATAAAAAAATGTAAAAAAACATCAGTTTTTGTTTAAAAATGTAGAAAAGATGAAGGAATTTTAAAGCAAAATTTTAAATATCAGGTTTTAAATAAACGTTTCATAAATATGATTTGATATTTTTCTTTATCATGAATAGCTAAGCTTCGTTTTTAAGCGACGTTTACTTTTTTTATTTAGTATATATGTATCATCTTAGCAACGTCCTTGGTTGGTGCAAAACGGAACTCCTCGTGCTGGACGCGCAAATAGACATCAAAATGCTTTTATGGTTACGAGCATTCGAGTCCAGCGACGCTTGTCTCTCGTCTGGCGCTCCGGTATATTCCGGTTCGTGCCAGCCGCGTCCGAATCCTCGCCTACTCCGCGGCGACTGATTCCTCAGTCGACCGATTGGCGTCTCCGCGTTGCCACTTCATACCGCGGCCATGAACGTATCTCGAGTGCGTGACTCATCCGTCCGAGGGTTTCCTCGATGCGCACGCACTATACGTGCAAAAACCGAACATTGCATTACATGAAGCGGTGTTATAATTTGTCACACTGCTTACTTATAATACATACTTCCAAAATTGAGCGTGATTATTCAAACTACCTGGTAATGCACCAGCGGAGGTGCGTCCCAGTCTGTACACGTTGTGTACAGACTGGGACTTTTAATTAATTCAGCAACTTTAGTTTAATTAGAAATGTTTACAACCAATTCAATTCAAATCATGCTCGAAAACAGATCGTTTATATTTATTAATGTGTTTATAATCCTGTTTCGCGTGACGGGATTATGGCGGAATATAGTCCCAAAATAAATCTTAAATAATCTATATACATATAGTTAAATAAAACTCGCAAACTCTACAAATAATATATTTTATATAGTCCACTCTCGTTTATCATCAACATCAACTGTCATATTATATTTGTATGTATGTTTTAAAAATTGCGACTGTTGTATTAAAAAATATGATTTGAATGTACCTATTATTTTTATATTATCTAATAATAATATTCTAGCGAAGGGGTTACTTAACCGACCGTTCACACTACAGCGGCGATACGCTTTTATTGATTTTGACGTGAATTTTTGTCTTCCATGTATTTCGTCCAATTCTCTCTTCTCGTAAATCATAAAAAAATGCGCCTTTCTAATATGCACTTTATATAAAAAAATGTTTATTGCTCACAATTAATAAGGTGTGCAAAGAGTAATCAATCAATTGAATATGATCAATAACTATTCCGATACTACCAATAAATTCTCTATTAATTATTTTCATAGCGGCACGATAGATTAGCGGCGTGAGTCAATGAAAGTCTTAGATTCGAACCTTAAATGGACCTTAATGTTCTTAGAAGATCGGAATTAGTGATTATATATCTATAAAAATCTTAGGTTTTAGGGTGAAAAACTCACTAAGAGATGTTTTGACTTATTCTACAGAGTTATTTTTCTATCATTTGTGTAATTTTGCAGGGATCGAAATAAATGATAGTAGTATTGGAGCTGTTAAAAAATTTACAACTTCAGACCAATCATTTTTTTTATTGATGTATGTCACATATGGTCTAGCATTATTGTGGTGAAAAATAATTCTCTTTCTGTTAACTTAATGTACTTTTTTAATCAGTGCCTATTTTAAATTATACAATTGTTAATTATTGTATCGTTTGATTTGTCTGGTACTGCTTTAGAGTCGTTTTCAACATTAGCTTATAAAATCCACTTTTTATCACCCGTTACAATCCGATCTAAAATTAATAAATTATTCTGTGACAATTCATGTGGCACCCAAACACAGAGCTTTGACACTATTCCCAGTTTATTAAGATAACTTTTAACGTTTGATTGATCTGTTTTCTGAGCTGCTGTAGATTAAAAAAATATCCTTAATAATAATAAAATATGTATTATATTAAATGCTATACTAGACAAAAATATTTTACTAATTAAAGTTGACTAAATTACATACATAAGAATATTTAAAACAGGAACATTCATATTATGCTGGGAGGGCTGCAGCCCTGCAGCCATTACTCTGCATCCAACATTACCCATAGTTAGTTGTCCAGGGTTAGGCTCGTCTTCCAATGATACATATCCTGATCGGAACGTTTTGAACCAAAATCGACACGTTTGAGTTTTTTTTTTTCACCATACACTAAACATATATTTGTAGTCGCGGTAGTTGCACTACTTCCTTTTTAAATTAAATTAATATGACATGTGATGTGGGATCTTAATTTTTTTTCGGCCATCGTAAATTTTATATTTGGGGTTGTCACGCAATCGAAAGTGTCCCTTTTAAAAACACCACATTCAAGCTACTTATATTTAGACGCTATATATTATTTTAGATTTTTTTTAATGCATAAAAAATTACAACATCACTTCATGTAATGCAGCAAATCACGATCGAAATCGCTGTCAAACATATACGGAAAAATAATTTATGTTTATAGCTTAATGATATGGCAAACTTTGAAATGTTAATCATAATTCATTCGCCCGCTAAAAGGCCTTAATAATAGCCATTGCTATTTATAATTTTATTTTTATGCATCATTTTGTGTAATAATGATGTAATGATGTCGCTTTCATTTTTATTTTTTTGTGTAAAAAATCTGAAACATACTATTAAAGCGTTTCTCAAACTTTGATCTGCGGCCTGGTCTTAAAAATAAAACATCTTGTAATTATTACTATTTATAACCATTTTTCTCATTAATTTGGCCACCAAAGCTTACAGTTTCCTAGAGCAAACGGATATATTTAATGGTTTTCGTTTTACTTCTACACCGGATTTGTTGATGTAGAAAAAATATTTAGAGTTATCTTTTCTTCATAATTTAATTTATTGTATTATTATTTCATAAAAAAAATACTTGATAATTATATGAAGCTATTGATTATATTACATTTGTAGTTTCTTTAGTAGCGACCGGACGTTTTACTAATTACAGTAAATAATTCTTATCGGTTTCTAAACCATGTTTTTTTACTTTACTGATTATAAATTATTCATATAAAACTATTTTTATTTATTCCTGCTATCAACATATTTTTATAAGTATTCATTGCACCGCAACGAATACTGATAATAATACTCATAACAAATGGGGTAGTTGTAGCTCAGCTCTATTTTTTTTAAATTATTTTATGTAAATGATATTTTCACATTTTTCTTATTAACAGTGCAGATTAATTGTTTACTTTTTGCTACTTATTGGAAACGAACCTAAACCTCTTGTACGTTAGCATGGGCATTTTTTCACTGTTCTAGTCATTAAAGCTTATGATTTTAATATAACAATATAAACATTTTATTTAACTGGGGGCAGCTATGAACTCTATGAGTTCGTAAAGCTGGTATCTAAACTGCAAATACACATAATAGTAACATTATTTACAATTTAGACCGATTTTTTCGTTAAATGTTTATAAATAATATGTTGCAATGCTTAAGTGTGAGTAGATTCTTATTTAAGGTTTTACGCAAATAATATTAACATACATAAATCGGAAGGAGGTTCTTCAGAAAGAGTATACTGATAGAACCTGCATACGTCAAAGCTTAATTTTTTAAGATTCGCGACTATTAAGTTTCAATGCTAACACAAAAATACTTATTTGCTTGAATTAATGGTAACTAATAGAGTAGCTCGCACCAGCCATCACTAAATTATATTACCATCACGATAGACTAGCGGTATAAATTGGTGACTTATACATGAAATATCTGGGTTCGAATCTAATGTTTTTTAATTTCTGTTTCTTGTAGCTCAGAATTAGTGATTTTTATGTAATAATAATTCCAATCGATCATCACAGATTAGGTTTTTCTAGATTTTCTTAAGCTTACGTATGAATATCGTGATAAAAAAATTGAGCTAGGTCGTGCATATACTTTATTTGCGTTGACACAGTCAGTTTGAGAGCTAAGAAAGAAATGGCAGGTTTGGCAAGTTAAAGCATGTACGATATACTTATCATTACTCCGGTTTATATTTTGAATTAAAATCATTGCTTTATTTTCTATATTTATCAATCAATCGGAGTAATGATTTTTTTAAAGTATATCGAACGTATATGCATATCGTGTGATTTAGAGTTAATAGTAGAAGCGTAAACCCAGACTTGCTCTCCTTCTCAATTATGAATAATGAAGAAATGGATTACTCTCGAACTGACTGTTAACGCAAATATAGTATAGTGACATATATTGATCGTAAGCTTTAATAATAGTTTGTAATTAAGAAAACATGTCATTGATTTTATACATTAAGTATTGCTTGTTTATTATGTTTACACCGTTGTAACGCATTGGGCTAGCACCTATTATGTTCCAATCGAAGATTTACGATAAAAAATGTGTGATTTTAAGACGCATCAAATTTGTTATCAAAAATCAAATCAATAAATACTTATTTTCCCGAATTTGAATAACGTATAATGTAGCATGCGATCCGCCACCACTAAATCATATTACTAAAATGTTTTTTTTAATCATAATTTTTCAGGGCCCAAAAAAAATTGGACTAGAGAAAGTTATGGACTGAATTTTTAATCATCACAATTGCATTTTTTTCCATAGTAAAATTGCTCCTAAAAATACAATACTCAATTATAACTGTATTGTATCAACCTAGCTGCCCAAAACATGACCTATAGGCTGAGTTTTATGCACGCGGCCTGGTTCTCAGATGCTGCGCAATAAAATTATTCATGTTTTTATAAGTAATAAGTGCATTCTAAAATCAAGCAGGATATGACACATTCACGCTATAAGGAAAATATTAGGGTTTCTATTATTATAATAACAAAGAGTTTGCATTACCTTGCTAATAAATACACTTCTACGCTTATTTAAAAAAAATATGAAAATAGCAGCTTAATTTCATAATTTTCTTAATCGAAATTAAAAGTTTATTAGTAAAATACCCAAAAACTAAACTGAAAATGTAATTTGAAAAAATTGTTTGTGGGCCGAATTTAATCCGCTTCATGATTGTATAAATGAATCGAACTTGTAAACTGTGTATCCTTACATGATCAAAAAATATCGCATAAATCCGCTGTATGAAAAAGTTTGAGAAACGTTGCTATAGATTCATACCTTTTGTTTCATTTAATCGCAAAACCAAAAGTATCTCGTTTAATCCGCTATCCGCCGTTGTTGTTATGTTAACGAGCGATTCTACCGTCATTTATCCGCCGATAAATACATAACGTGCCGTTTTAACCGCATCCTTGTATGAACATATATACGTACACAATAATAATATAATGAAAAACAACGGCTGCGTCAAATCGGCACCGGTTACAAAACAAAAACCGGCGATAACCCGCGGAAAACCGGCAAAAACCGGTCGGCGCGAACTCTTGGTCTATTTCCGCGCGCCGCGCCGTACGAAAACTTTCAATCCCGAATTTTCTCTGCGAATTTCGAAACGGTACGAAACGTTAAAAAACACTACGGCCTCGAACCGAAGCTAACTGCATAAATCGAGTTTCGTGCGTTCAAATAGATCGATGCCTCTGCGAACGCGTACACAGTCAGTCAGTGTCGAACGGTCGCTCTCGGTCGATTGTTGTTGTCTTCGTCGATCCTAATCGCCGTTTAACATTCGCTTTCAGCCATTGTTGTGACATTGTGCGATCGGTCAGTGTTAGTGGAACGTTCGTTAAACTTTATCAATGGGTAACAAGAAGCACGCGCCTCCCCGGTTTTTGTTCTCGCGCAAGCGTCAAATAAGCCGCAATGGCATCAGAATGCTGAGTTTGATGTTTCAAGGGACTCGGCTGGACAACAGATTGGCAGAATCACGGACACAGAGGACCATTAGCTGTCTGTGTGTATGAAACTACCGATTGAGTACAATATATGACTGGTGCATGTGAACGCCGAAGAAACGTGCTTAGACCATTATGTTGTTATCTTAGATTCATTTCCAGATAGATCGTTTTAAAATAAAGCGACTGAACATGTTTCTTCTGCGTCATATAAATCTAATTTGTATCTGGTCTAACATATCAAAAGTATGTTTTGGTTGGCACATGTAGGTATATATCACACCTGAATGTAAAATAAGTAACTTTGTTTTCTTTGATTTATTCTTATTAATAAAACTAAACAGCACTTATCTTGTAAGAATGGCATATTATATATGTATATAACAAATGCGACTTCTTTAGAAGTCACTCAAAACAGAGGTTCGATATAAGTATACAAGCTTAAAGTCTTTGTAGAAATACATCTAAATTAAAATTTTAAGAACCCTTAACTTATTTATAATACTATTTTATTTATTTTTCAACAGTCAGTATTTTTCAAGTCTAGGTACAAGCGATTTTTATTTTTTTTCTAATAACCATTTGGTAACTGTTTCATACAAAACATTGTTGGACAATTTCCAATTTTGCTAATGAGTTACTCAACGACAATGGATGGCGTTACTACTCATGAATATCACTTCTTCCTGCTTTAATTTCACCATGTATATATTATGACACATTGTATTTGTTTACGATGTCATTGCTTGCGATGAATTTCAGTAGCAGTTTCTCCTTTGAATTTTTACACTGCAAGCACATATCTGCTAATAAGCCGTCACATGAACATGAGAGAATTTCGCTTTGATTTTTACTTTGTAAATATCCCATGTAAAAGATTTTTTATACTATAGACTACAGAAAAACATAAATATGATTTGATTGAAAAAGTCAAGCATGACATGTTTAGATACAAAGCTTTTTTGAAAATATTGAACTCTTACCTTCTGTAATTAGTTTACATAAACAAAAATAAATATGTATATATTCAATATCAGACATTTAAACGATGTCAGGATGGAATAGCGCAGCCCATAACGTCTCAAACTCGAACCCCGGCAGTGGTACTCGAATTTTATTAATATAAAATGCGCTATCATTAAAAACCGGTCTTAGCTGCAGTGACATCTATTGATTATAAATTATATTACACATAATAATATGAATGTCACCGATTCATATTATTCATTATATCTGATTGACTTACATAGTTTGTACAAATTTACCCCGTTGTAACGCATTGGACTTACGCTTGTCATGTTACAATGGAAGATTTAAAAAAAATATGGTATTATAGACGGTTCTTTAGAACTGTATTTTTGCCATTTCTGTTTCTTCTCTGATATGTTATGAAATATGTTGTAAATGTTGTATACCTGTTGTCTTTCAAACTGGATTTTTAATTGAATATTTGCCAATAATAATCAAATTCACATTACAATTATGTAATGTTTAATTATTGTTGCAGTCAATATAATGCCCTGGCAGCTTTATAATATGCTTAATTAGCCCCCATTGCTATCAGTCTATTTATTTCAAGCACACTAAACACTGAGAATAATTATTGTATAACAAAAATATGGAACAGTGTCAAATGGATTTGCCAGAACTAGAGACTTTAACTATGTATATTTTTTAACGACAAAAACAATATATTATACCCACGTGCTCCAACCTAATAAGTGTTACACTAAATACAATAGTACACATTGTGATGTTGAACATTTTTTTAACTCACCGTTATATCTTGTTACAGCTCTGGACTAGGCGTTCCGATACGCGCTTCAGTATCATCTCCCGTGACTCCACCGAGAACCGAAGCTGCGATACATACTATCGGTTGGTTATATTATAAATTGCTACATATTATATAAATTAGATCATCGTACATTGACGTCTGATTTAATCTTATATTTAGGCATGCCAACGTCACTGAATGATATGAAATATCACGGTCTATCTAGAACCAATTCACAGTAAGTGTTATACATATTTTTATGAATAAATTTTTTTTATTTGGTTGTGTAATATGTTTGTGCTTTTGCTTAGTGGATCTTCATTGGACTGTGATGATGAAGCGGGGCGATCGTTGGTGCAATGCACTCTTGGTAGCCCCGGCGAAATACCTGAATTAAATGTACGTATCTATTTTTATTGTAGTACAACGATCATTCATTTAATTTTGAATATTGGACTTTTCAGGTTGATATCTTGACAGAATCTTCAACTCCATTTGAAACACGTGCTTGGTTAACAAACCACCGATTCATAGGAAGCACACAAGCATTTGGAAATTTCTCTGGAAGTGATCTATTAAGGTACACGTGCTGATCTTAAAATATACGTAGTTAGACTTGAAATAATATACATCCATTATTGCAAATATTACTCGAGTACTTCTTTGTTAAAAAACTCTTTTCTTTGAATCTGCTACATGGAATGCTGATCCTACAAATAGTTCTTAATCGAATACATGATCCAGAGAATTATATTGTAACACCAAAATCTTCAGTCTAAATTGATTGCACTGTATCGAACTAAATTCTTACTTCACTTTAGTTTTGTGATCTTTCATCACCGATCATTGTTTATTGCTTTATACTCATGTTAAAGAGTTTTTGACAAAATTTATTGAAAATTCTCTGCTCAACCATAAATGCGATGCCTATAAAATAAAAGTGGCAACTGTCACTATCTCACTAGTTAATATGTACATCATTGAAGTAAAATTCGTGTCATAGCAATTTGTCTTGAATTATTACAGCATTTCTTATCATTATTATCATTTTTTTTGTTATTACATAGCTCTAACCATTTGCTATGGAATACTGGTCTGAGGTCATCATTATCATTATTTCAATCAGTGGTATATGTCGGTGACTAATACCTGAAAGACCTGTGTTCTAATTTCATATGAACCGTAGTGTTTTTTTAATTTTTATCATGTCTGTGAGATCAGAATTAGTGATTATTAAATAATTATAATTCAGATCGATCATCGTAGATTAGGTTTACCTTGATTTTTTAATCTCATGGATGAATAATTAAAATTTAATCGAGCTAGGTCATGCATAGTTAAATCTATTAATTATAAACTGTAATAATAGTTTATATCATTGATTAAAGTCTGGTGTCTCAATACTTGGTAGTTAACGATTGAGTTTACATTAGGCTAACGCTTGTTATGTTGCAATGGAAGATTTACAATAAAAAAAATTGTTATCAGCTCCGATACAGTATGTGGCGAAGCTTAATTGCTCAAAATTTAGTTTAAATTTATAACGCTACTGCATTATTTATAAACTGGACTGCTATCTAATGATGTATTATTTATTGCTGTAGGATTATTAGTTTCAAAGATATTAGCGTTTGAATTGTGACTTGTTTTCGTTGCATCTATTCAGGGAAAGATGTAATTCTACGTCAAAATTGACTAATGGAGGTTTAATATGTATATATATATTAACAAATTGTATTATTTATAGATCGTCTCGTGATGATTTAATACAAATTTGCGGAGTTGCTGATGGAATACGACTTTATAATGCATTGCATGCCGAGTAAGTTTGATTTTATATTAATAGACCTAATCTATATGTTTTATTGTAAAATGAAATACTAATTCAAATATATTGTTTAATTAAAGACGATCACCTGCTAGACTTACACTTTACATTAAAAGAATGTCAGAGCAGCAATATAACGCTGTTTACTTAAGAAATTGTCAAGTTGGAGAATTGAAGAAAAAGATCGGTCAATTATTACAGGTATTATTGGTTGTTAGAGAATCAAATCTGTTATTTATTTGTTTTATTTATATTATATTTTTGATTCAGGATGGTGGCATGGGACTAGCTGGTGATATATATGTTGCTGGACCGAGCGGCATAAGAATACGTTTAACTGATGAAGTAGTACAGAACTTTAAAAATGATTCCACTTTCCGCTTAGAGCCTGTAGAAGGAGGAATGATATTAATATTGACATAATGATCGTTGTTAAATCTTATAAATTTTAATTAAATGTATTTTTTTATCATTATTATTATCATAAAAATCTCATTATATCTGTAAATCAATAACTGATAAATGTGAAATATTTTTTGAACATATTAAAGATTCACAGTATTTGATTGGTTATATTTTTATATTAAAATATATTTAATAAAAGTTAAGTTTAATGAAAATATTATATTATATTATATTTTAATAAATTTATGAATTAATAATATAGAGTAATGCAAATATTTTGATATTGTACTATTTTTCATGTTATGATAAACATATGTATGCGCACACGAATAGGCGCTCATAATTAATATTTTTTTAATATATACGCAAGCCTCTTAAATGTTTCAATACACTGGTGATATATTATACAAATATATATATACAATATTTTTATATGTTTAAACATGAAACAAATATATGGACGTTACCTTATCTTTAAAAGATAAACATTGATGTTACGAGATTAGATTCTATTTTTTAATAGATTTATAGGTGTTATGTGTATCTTATGATTTATACGTAGAAGATGCAGAGCTGGTACTCTGCGCGTTATTAGCATAAATATAATATGCGTAAGATTATTGAGAAAAAAATATGTATATCTCATTTTATTTAAGGCCAGTTTATTTGAGTGACGGGTTATGAATTTATGATTTTTTAATTAAATTTAAAATGAGTTTATGAAGGGACCATAATATTTCTTTAAATTAAAAACGGTTTACTTAGAAAAAATGTTATTATTATTATTATAAATGATGGAATTAAAATTTTATTTAGTACAAGAAAGTATATTAGTTGTTATTAAAAAATGTTTATTTTTTTAATTTTAATGTTGCCATATTTTAGTCAAAATAAATATTCAATTATTTTTTTTAATATATTGTTTTTAAAATATGATCATATTATCAAATGAAAATAAAATGTCAATGCATATGTACACATATGAATAAAACGATTAATGCAATTGTCAGTATAACTATTTATTTTTAACAAATATCGGAAAAGTTACATGTTATTGAGATTACTTGTATTATATTAATAACACCGATGATTTAAAAACCAACAATACTAATTGTACAATATATTTATGATATGTATATTTTTAAATATATATTATTAAAACAAGATTGAAGAATTTCACTTGTGTGATTGATTTAAAATAGTAGTCCCCACTAAAATGTATAAGGGCCACAAAGCATACATATACACGGATCAAACTCTGGAATTCAAATTTTAGTTGAATGATCCCATTTGAGGCTAAAATTTTTATAATCATCCGAACGCGAGCGGATTGAGCTTGGTTATTTTCGTGTAAAT
The DNA here is from genome assembly GCF_051122295.1 of Plectrocnemia conspersa. Taxonomy (NCBI): domain Eukaryota; kingdom Metazoa; phylum Arthropoda; class Insecta; order Trichoptera; family Polycentropodidae; genus Plectrocnemia; species Plectrocnemia conspersa. The sequence continues at coordinate 12,324,848 of NW_028277166.1, read as the reverse complement.
CGGCCCACTTAAAAATTATTTTTTTTTGCTACGCAATACTAGTATTTTATTTTAAACATTACTTTAAATGACTACTTCAAAATTAACGGATATTTTACTCATACATTGAAATTAAACTTAAGAAGTTGCCAGTTAAAATTGGCTGCATTCAGTCTGTGAGCCATGTTTTTGAGAACTTAGGCTGAACAAATCAAATTGTCATGAAATTTTCCATTTCTATTTGAGCCTTCACTTAATTCTACAAAGACATAGAATATATGTAAAAAATAACAGTACAGAGATAGATGTGAAGTGTAAGAAAATAAAATATTTTAAGAAGGCAATGACATTTTCCATTGCAATTGTGAATCAAATTCGGTCCATAACGGTCTCTGGCCTAGGCCTTTCGGGATTTAATCCGTAGTGGGGTTTACTATTTTAAATTCAGCATAGTTAGGATCGCTTTTTAAAAAGTACATGCAATAGCTTTATTATTTTATTTAATATTATTTTTTTCCTTTTAAAAATACAACTGTAAATTAAAAAAACGTAGTAAATGTATCAGAGATAATAATAAAATAAAACTTCAATCACAGACTGTTTGAATATTTCATTTTCTATATTACACAATAATGATATGTATCATTTATTTAAATACATATGTATGTATGTATATGTATATAATATTATACGCACATATAATATAAACATTGAAGATAAAAGAAAATACACATTTAACTATATACTAGTATATTCATATTAAAGTTACACTTTTTTAATATAATAGTTTATACTCTCTCATAATAGGCCTTTCATAAATAGTGCATGCTTATATATTTGCGCAAATTTATACGTCTCCAATGTCATTTAATTGGCGTCAACGATCTGCAGAGAATCATAACTATGTCTGAATAAGCAATATTTAAAATGTAAACTTTTCCTTTTAATTTTATATGTGAAAGGGTACGCACATGCACGCATACACACATTTATCAACACTCAGATATTAACGGTTTTAAATTTTTTCTTAGTCTAAGAATGCCTCAGCCAATTTTGATATGTATCGATTACAGTAAAGTCTTATTTTTATTTTATTCTTGAAAATATTTTTTAACATTATGTAAACACTAATCTATTTAATTCATACAATATATCATACATAATAAATATAATTTGAGTATATATGAAACAAAAATAAAATCTAATAGTTTTTTCATTTTAATAGACGGAATATTTTTTTAATTTTTTTTTCTTACATCGTTCAATTAATTAGGAGCCTTTTTGAGAAGCACATCTCAGTATTAATAATACAAATTAATAGTAGTACTCTCAAATGATATCAAAATAAAAGTTCATGTTATTTTTATCATCTTTAGCGTTCCGATTGCGTATGCCAGTGTCGAATCGTCGAAAGATTCGTTCAAAATTATAACATTTTTTATATGCTTGATTGGAAATTAAATGAAATGTATAATTATAATTTTGAACGTTTCTTTCAATATGACTGCGGTTGTCTGATTTGATTATGAAAAACGACAGCTTAATGTAACTGGTATTTGTAGGAAGTGATGCGTTTTTCACCGGCGGTGTGTTGGATGTCGTTGTTCTTAATCTGATCGGTAGCCACTGGACCGATGCAAACAAGAGGATCTTTGAAATAGGAGCAAACCTAAAACACAAAAGGTTAAGATTAAATTATGGTAATAATGTACTATCCAACTATGTACATGTCAGGAAGTATTAAGGAGAATATATTATTTTAGGAAATCTAATTTGAGTACATGAATTTATGATTTCTTGGAAGGTAATATACACGAGAATCACAAATAATCTATTTTTAGTGACATTAATATTAGCAGAGAGGAAATTATATAGTATAATAACATATTATGAGAACGAAACTTACGGAAAAATCTTTATCTACTGATTTTATAAGATATAATAATAATAATTTATTCCTGCGTGGGAGCAGTCTGATGAAAGTTCTCTCACATTAAATAAAAAACATACACAAACATATATAATATAAATATAAGAAAGAACACAAATATTAATAATTTATCGACTTTAATAAATAATGTAGAGCGTGCATTAAACGATAAACGCATTGTAGTCAATGAGAAAAATGCTATTGATGTGGAAAATTTAGCGAGAGTTAGTATACGTGGCAAATTATCAGGCGATAAAGAAATAGAGTGAATAGTGAGATGTCTATTCAGAGACCGTGGGTAGCCGGTGTGTCGATGGCGATCGACCAGTCGACCGCGAAACTATATGCGGTTGCCCGTGTAATATCGTATACAATTTATTCAAATCTAATAAAATGATAAAAAGACCTGCGTTTGAACCGTCACATCAATTATAATAGAATTAATTACTTATATTTGTATGAAGTAACATTAAATATATATTCCGTCGTCAATGTCCCGTCAAAAATCTGTTATTAATAATTACCGAATTATTGTGCAGCTGGACTATCTCAATTTTATATCTCTAACGATACGAATACTGATTTATTATCGTAATAATCCTTGAGTTGTTTCTACTGTAACTCATTGCCAAACCAACAGCAACTAAATGAGTATTTTCGGTAGCAGTACTAATTAAAATGACTTCGTACTTTTCTAAAAACAAAAATATTTAATGCTCTATTATTCTTGCTTAACCACAAAAAGTAAATGAAAATAGGCACATGTGACAAACTATAAAATAATAAATTAGTCAACTAGTATCATATGTTCAAGCCTTAATATAAGTTGACGTATTTGATTGATTAAACATAATAAAGGGAATATTTTATAGTCTCTGCCGCACCTTGTGCAAAAAGATCTAATATAATCAAATTTTATTATAGTGCCATGACTCATTAGACTCCGTTTGTTTACACAGTCATTGTCTGATTAATGTGTCTGAAAGCATTTAAGCTGATTAAACTTTGTTGATTCAACAGCGCCTAAGGGTCGACATGTTTCCTGTTGCGTTATCAAGCTAATTTGCGGGAAGGGCGAGCGTTTCAGCCTTTTGTGTGGGCATCTGCCTTTCCGAGTTAATTAATTAACTGACCTTTCTTGGCTGTTGACGGTGACGCCTCTGCAGTTGACAGCAAAGACCGCGGCCGATGTCGCACTCTCCGGAAACGTGGCATTCTTCGCCGTATTGTTTGGAGCTGGCCATTGGTGGTCTGCACACCCTTGGTTCGCCTAAAATTAAACACACATTTAAAAATACGTAAATATAAATGCTTCTCTCCACATGCTGCCACACACTGCTTATGTCGCAATGCCACATGTGAAGCATCCGAAACTTAAAGACATAGCCTGAGTAGGAAGTATAAGTATATATCATATAAAGAAAAATTAGGCCTGAATAGATAGAAATCTTGAATCTGTCTTATTGATTTTTGGGTACATTTTTTTTAAATATCTTCTAAAGGGTCAAATCATTCGATTGACACATATGGTGTAATACAGTTTATTTTTAGGCAGCAATACTTATATGAACAATTATATATGTGCATACATATTTCCAATAACAAAACAATATTTTATTAATGATATATTTGCTTTACAGTTTACAACAATATATCTGATTTTTTTTTTTAAATATTATATCACTACAATATGACTAGCTTAAAACATTGTGCTATCAATTTGTATGATGAAATTTCATAAGTACGCGAAAATAAAATTCGTTTTATCACGCATGTCTTAAAGATGTAATTTTTTTGAATACGTTTATTGTGATTGCCTCCCTACGATTAAATAGTTTGGATTATGCGCGCAAATATGTAAGTGGAATGTATGTTTTTGTACTTCAAATATTAGTTTATATACACAGCTAGTTATGAAAATATTTACGAACCAGGAACGGTATCCTCGCAGAGAAGTCCGGATTCGCAGTCGTTGTCACGTCGGCACAGCTCTCCTAGCTTTCTTCCATAGGCGAACAAGCAGGTTCCGATCACTATGGAAATGAAAATATTAAGGAATTATTTAACTGTACAGTCAATCGAATATCCGATTATTCAAATTATTTGCTCGATTTTCAACTAAATGAATATTCGAATAATTCGTAAAATATACATTTATGTTATCTCGAATGACAATTTCTAAATTTAAACAGCACACACCCGAAATGCGTAACAATGAGACGCTCTTTCAAATAAAAAATGCTTTTACGCCATTGAAAAACATTTATGAATAGAATGTTTTTCAGCGGTCTACTATGACCGAAATTCGTAGAATTCGTTAGTTTCACGAAACAAAATGTTGGAAAGGCTTTTATTATCGTTTAAATTTTTAGGTGACCAAGAGTCACACAATTGAATGCCACTACAGTTTATTTATTTTTAACAGTTATTTCGCAGAATAATGGCAAACAATTATCTTTTTTAGTAAATTCCCAATAACTTCTAAACCATTTAAAATATTTTATTGAAATTTAATATGTAGCTTCCTTATGATTTTTCTCATAAATATATTAAGACATACCTTTTGAAAATTCATATATAATATTATATTATATTTGAGTATACGACGCATCACGAATTTGGGAATTCCACACAGATAAAAAAATGCATTTTAGAATCAAAGGATTGTAGTATATTTAGTCTCTTCTGAACTATCGACCGAAACGAATCGTGAAAGTTGTGGAAAAACAAAACTTTGTGGAATAATCCAGAAAAATAAGGATCTGCCCGAATCTCAAAAATATAAAATTAAGACTCATGGCAAAAAACAAATACCAATCACCTAGTTACCAAATATTTCGAAAAACAGTGGAATAAACAAAAAAGATTGTTTTTTCTTTATTTTAATGCGCATTGTTTTATTCGTTCATTGTCTATCAAAATTTAAATCATAGCTGCAAAATTAAATTCAAAGATTTTCTTTTGAGTAATGCTAAAGGATGGATGCAGAATTCAGTGAAATCTATCGATTCTGAAGACATTTTACCGGTTTTTATCATATCTTGCCGTGCCCGTGCTGTCGATCCACCAGAAAAGCTTTCGGATAAGCTAAAAAATTATATGTGAGAAGAAAGTGTTGTGTTTGTTCTGCACGTGGAATAAGGAAAGATACAGCATTCATGTGCAGAACTTGTGAAATTCCTCTTCATATTGATGAATGTTTTTATACGTATCAAAAAATGGGAATAGTGTATTTAAAAAAAGTGTAAATAATAAAAATAAATATAAAAAGGCATATAGTGTGCTTTATAAGTGTAGTGATAAAAATAAATGTGTTTGTGAAAGTTGTAAGCAGAAAAACGACGCGGAAAAATTTGGTGAGTGCAAATTATATTATATTAAAAACGGATATTTTTTAAAAATCGTTTATAGAAAAATTTAGCTGTTAATATTTATAAACAACATTACTAAATGTCTGCCCTCTAATTGATCGGTCCCTTTGTAGGGCGTTACTGAAATATGGAAGTACGCAGGGCGATATTGTTTCTTTGTTTCGAAGTTCAGTTATCGAGATTATTATCTTATGTTAAGGCTATATGTTTTATTTAACCTTGCTTTACGTGAAGGTGTGAAACACAATGTCTGTCACTCAATCAAATGTATGAATGGACTAGAAATTTCGAAATGGCGTGAGTTCTGTAGTAAAAAAAATTCGCACATAACCATTAGCGGTATTACAGTATTGTGACTCTTTTAGAATGAATGAATTAGGGGTAATTTGTAGATGTCTATGTCTTTGGGGATCACTGACATACCTATTTTGCAACTTCGTAGCACTATCAAGGCTACCTTTAAATAATTTTTATGGTTTTTATTCGACTCACCCTCATAAATAATATATTACCGGATCGTGAATGTTAAATGTGTTTTTTCACATTTTACTAAAAAATGTACTTTATATTGATTCCAGGAATCACAATTAAAAAAGTATAATTAAAACGTTACACTAAGTATGTATTTACGTAATTTCATATAATAATGAAATTTCAAGACATGGATCAAATTTCAACTATAATTTGGGTCTAATCTAATCTCAGACTAAATTTGTGTACCACTTGAGGCGTAGGTAGATAATTTACCATAAAATCTACCTCAACTTGAATTTATAACATGCCTTATATATATATATATATATCTATATATAGGTTTGCTATAAATGTCAAGTGATGGGAGAGGGAGGGGAAGGTATAGGCAGATAAAAGTAAAAATTGAAAGAACCCAAAATATATTTATTGAATCATGAACTTCTATTATAAGATTTTCCATTTTTGCGCCTGCCCTTGGCATTCAATTTTTATAAATATGAATTTCACAAAAAAATATTAGATATATTATCATAAAGATAAAGATTTTTTTATAAGTGATATATTAAAAATACAATAATAAAAGGCATTGTTTTAAAATTAACTCGCAACAATTTGTATACCATATGTATATATTTTTTGTTGCAAAATTTATGTCGGCTCGTTCGTTTGAAGATTGTAACTTTTTATTCAATCTATGATTGTTGAGTTAACTGTTATATAAATATATAATAATTTATATAAATTTCGATCATAATAGTTTATATAAAACTTATATATCTTAAAATCTGATATAACCTAACAATATTGTTATGAAAATTAATCATTTTATTTGAGATATTGCTATATTTATTTACGCGTTTCTTAACCCTTTTTGTAAGTCACATGAAAGTATCGGACTCATTTCAAATAACGTAAGGTAAAAAAACATAAAAAATTGTAAAAAAACATAATAAAGTTAGCAAAATTAAAAAAATATGTATGAAAAAATAGTAATATTTATTTTTTAAAAGATTCAATGTGAAGGTTGCTATTATTTATTTTGGGATAAGAACATTGAACTTTTTATTTTTTATTTAACAAGTATTAACAGTTGTTGTTTATAAAAACAATTATAGAAAGTTTTATAACCTAAGATCAATAAGTTCATTCTTCGTTAGGTCAGCATTTTTAGTACAGTTTATATCAAAAAGAAAAGGAACAAAACCATGAACCCGCTTGATCTATGGTTTTGTCGTATTTTTCAATTGAACTACCTAATAGAGGGGTTTAATTGGCAGATTTAAAAATGGGCAAATTTTACAATCGTATACAGGCGGCACTTTCGCACATAATTGGTTCCTGAATATGAATGTTCGAAAACAGAGGGATATAAAAAAACAATCAAAAATAGTATTTTAAAATATTTTTCGATAATATTGTGGCGATTTGTAACAATCAATTGCTTGATAACTCATCCTTGACCAATCCTGTACACAGATACATTCGACCAAGCCGGTCAAAACATATAAATACAGTTTCAAAAACACCAGTTGACACTTCGGCTTCTCTTAATGTAGGCCCAACCTCCCTGTCAGTTGCCTTGATGGCCTGATTCATTATTTTACTCATATAATATGGTTCTTGGACTGTATGAGGCAGGTAGTATTGGGAGGAAGAAACACAACGTTTATTTTGGGTGTCCTGGAGCATTGTCTAAGATTAATAATGATTTAAATTGTAAATATTTATCTTTACAATATTGCTTAAGTGCCGCCACGAAATGAAAAGTGAACCAATCTTAAAATCTTAACGTAATTTAGGCTTTTTTATTTGATTTCCATATGACTGAAAGCAACTTTTAATCTTTATCTTTCAATGCTCTGGGATTTCTTACTTGCTAAGCTAACGTTGGATTCAATTTTAAATAACCAGCTAAGTTTTCACCAAGGAGCAACTTCAATTGGTTTTTAGACGATTTATGTCCAGGGGCAACTGATTCTTCCTTCGATAAGAATATACGATTGAGAATTTTTTTTCAAAATAAAACCGTCTCTTTTACGTTTAATATATGGCTAGGAGAATATTCTCCATCTACAATAATTTTGGAAATATATTCTTTTGCAGGATCTTTATCTGTATCAGCCAATTCTCCAGTGAATTTAATATTTGTATGTGAAAAATACCTTATTTTAAATTTATCGAACCAACCATTATATGCTTGAAACACTGTTAAAATCTTCTTTTAATCTAGTCTTCCAATCTTCATGCAAACTAAAAACCTTAGCTTGAATAATTAAAATTTGGAAGGATGTTTTGATGTTGCTCCTTATGACAAAGATTTTTCTATTTCATCCACTTTTGTCTTTTGGAAACAATCTTTAAAAATATATTTCCACAATTTTTAACGTATTCCCTAATTTTATTTTTGTTTTTCAAAATTAAACATATGTATGTAGGCGAACAATTTTTGTATTATTAAAATCTTTAAAAAAATTGAATTTTTAAAAATGTGCGAAATAGTGAATTGTGCAAAAGTCGAGAGCCGCCTGTATTACTATGGACTTATAATATGAAAGTATTGGTCAAAGTATATTTAAACCAAATTTTGGTCAATAGGAGGGCGCAAAAAACAATTATCCCTTTTCAGAAGTCAAAAATCCACGTCAAAAGCAATAAAATCATGCCGTCGCCGTCGCAGTGGGAACGCTCGTTACCGAGCGTTCCCACTGCGACGGCGCCGAAAAGGGATAATTGTTTTTTGCTCTCTCCTATTGACCAAAATTTGGTTTAGATGTGCTTTATTTATTTATTATTAAAATAAAATCCGTCAGAAAAATGCATTTAATGAAATACTATGCATCTAAATGAAATCGAAATATTAAATAAACGGCCACTGATGGGAAGCTTTTGTCCCTCTCCCCCTTCCCCTGGAAAAAATTGAAATGAAAGTCCCTGTTTGTATTAAATTGGCTCATTAAATATAGATGCTAATTTAAATGAGCAATATATAAAATATTTTTTTCATAAAACAAACGGTTGAAGCATTGATCAGAACAATGAACACCCCATGAATAACTCTCTGCAACGAATCTTTTTCCGAAGAACACACAAATAATTCATTTTATGAATTATTTGTGCTTTTATGTAATTTGTGAGACTTTCTTTGACACATTCACACTTGAACATCAAAGTCATCAGAACATTATTCAACTTTAACCCCAATTTTAGATCACTAAGGATCACAAAAGTCACCGCTTTTATTCCCTGGTTTAGTTTGACGTCCGGAATCTAGAATCCAATCCGATTTTTAAAATACTTTTTAAATGAGTTGGCAAAGCATTCGCAGATATCTCTTTTTAAAAAAATGCCAGGTACTTTTGTATTTCAACCCCATATTTCATTCCATTTCATCATTCCATCACTTCCTCTTATATTAAGAAGTCTGCAATAATTTTGACCTCTGCGCTCTTCTCCCAAATTGATATATTGGCTTTAAAAAAGTTTGTAATTTTTCGGTTACATTCATAATGGTGGCATTATGACTTTCAATCAAAAGATTTTTCTCATTTATATCACATCTGTCTGATAAGCCAGATCATAGAAAAAATCCTTTATTTTAAAATATTTCAAAAGTTAGCTGTTCCTTTTTTTCAGAAAAAGTAAATTTTCTTTCTTTAGTTTTTTAAATCTATATTCTGCTTAACATTATTTGATGAAGTGTTAAAAAAAATATTTTGCAGATAACTGCTTCTGATAAAGTATTATTTAACGCGCTTTTACGAGAACACCTTGAAATGTTTAGACCATAATTTAAGAACCCTTGGTACATTATGCTTTAATACAAAAATATGTATTTTTCATAACTGTTATTATTTTTACTTTATGTGTTAAAATAAACATAGCATATTATAAAGCATAAGTAACCTATAAAATAATTTGTAAAGTACGCGTCATTTATTTACTAATTATTTTAATGTTGTTTTTCTCATAGATTTCTAATTGTTTTAATCATATATTATTATTTTTTATAAAAATCACATAAAATAAGCGATCATTTCTAAAACAAATATGTGTTTAACATTTACACATTCTAATATGCTTATAAAGATATAGTACATAAATATATATACATGTAAAAAATATACAACAATATGAAATAGAAATATTTTCGAGATGTTGGATTTGATAAATGCTTTTTAAATTTAATTTGTTATATTTCCAAAATATGTATACGTGGAAAATATAAGATTCGTTTTCATTATTTATGATATGTTACGGTACACATAAACATATGAAAGATTATAAGTCATAAAATACTCAAACTCTTCGATTTTATGTCTAATAAACCCATGCGGTAGGTTAAGGGTTAGACGCGTACTGAAATAAATTGCCATTATATTGAAAGAAGTATAGCGGAAAAATCTGATAATAAATCACATACAATACCGCAGATCGAAATGACCCCAAGGAATAAATTTGCCATCGTATTAATAATATAACGGGATGTTTTCGAAAGCGTTTGTAGCGACACATCTGTCAAATTTGACGACGATCGTTTATCAAAATATCACGACACAAAGCTTTGGTCGATACAACGAATATAAACAAAGCGACGCTTTTGAATGATAAATAGGCGCTTTCGAAACTTTCCGTCACCATGGACCAGTATTTTGTATGTTTTAGAATGTTTTTCAACCGGCCTTAATACATGTCGTTGCGAGATGAACTACACCGTTGAGAGAGCTTTTATATTAGCTATGAATTTCAATTTAGAGTTAACTGATTACATAATTGTGTGTAAGCAATGAAATACATATATTCTATAAGGATAGCTATTCCAGTGTGATCTTTAATCTACTCGGTGACAATTCGTTTAGACCGTAAATTCGAACACCGTATATATTCGACCCCAAAGGTGACAGACTTACTGTGCTTGAAATGTATCGATGTAGATACTGAAAGCAAAATGTATATAACTCTAAGCCTCGGAAAATGAACGAGCTTAAAGCACACATAAGGGAAATTATAGAAGCAAAACCCCGGTTCATATATAAAGCAACGCCTTTGAATGATAAATCTGTGCTTTCGAAAATATTCATTAACTTGCTTTTTGTGACTAGACGTAAAATATTTATTGGGTTTGTGTCGTAGTGAGATAAAATGCATAGTTGAGAGATGGTTAGTAATACATATTGATATAAATTTGAGCTATATATATGTACTAAAATATGTATAAGACCAGCTTTCGAATTGCTGACAATTTGTTCAGCTCACAAATGTGAATTTTTGACTTTCAAGGTCCATGGCTTGTTTTAAAGTTTTATTTATGTTAATATTATAACCACAATTTGGGAAAACATAAGCAGGAGCTTAAAGAATCTAGCACATAAGTCAAGTTTGCGATTATGTTAACAGCAATACGCAACATTTTGCTGATATCTAAATGAAATTATTAATAATTAAAAATAAAATAAAAATAAAAATTGTTAAATAAATAGAAAAATTAATTTATTCGTTAAAGCCGTGAAAATTGCCGTTTCATTTCAAGTGTTGAGACAATTAAAATGTATTTTTAACTTAGCACGCATTTCGCTAATCAAGCTGAAACATGTAAAGCTTTTTTTATTGCAAATGAGGTGACCTTAGAGCTTTTTCACGGAATCGTTTCCATATGTAAATAATTTTCGATTTTTTAAAAGTGTTTATTTTTACAACCCGAAGTTTACGCTACGATTCAGCGTCGTAAAATACCGTGAATGGACAAATTGAATTTTATTATGTATGCATCATAAATTTCTAAAAAAATATATTCTCCCCTTCAGTCGTTCGTCCCTCTCGAGAAATATTGTCTGACATAAAATTCGTGTGCGATAAATATTCAGTTATTCATGATATCATAATACACCTTGGTGAGAAATGTAACCATAGAAAAACACACCACCTTGGGAAATTTAAAGCAAACCAATTAAAATGATGGAGCACTGGTGTGTTTCAGAACATAAAATTGTTTTATTGCCCTACCTTTCTTTGTCTTTTTATTATTTCGGTAAGATTACAAAAACACTAATTGTCTCCGAGTGTTTCCCTTATAAAAAAATATATTTATAACAGTATTTCATTTTTCATTATATCATAAAGTATGGAACGCAATTTTTTAATTTCTTTCTTTGAATTGTTGATGCCTGTCATAATAATATTTTCGTTATAATTTTTTTTATTAATTAATCTAAATCAGTCTACAGGATGTTGTGACGGAGTGCTGTCAAATAAAGTTTTTTCCGTTTAAGCAAAAAGGCTATTATTTATTTTTTTATATCCTTGCTGTCAAATTCTACTTTTAGAAAACTGTATCATAATTAAATACAAACTAAAATTTAAGAGTGAGATTGTAATACATTGCTTGTTAAAATTTTGAGCATTAATTGACATAACGTAATTTACATACCTCCTTCTACGTTAATGCACACAGATCCAGGGCAGCAGTGTTCGTTGGCTGTACACCTTTTTCCGTAGCACGGTTCTTCCATCTCCGGTTCGGGTCCTTGCATTTCCGTCAAATCGTTGGTGCTGAATCCTTCGCCGACGTGCTAAAAACATAATTTTATCAAGTTTATAATTACATTTTAAGAGCAATAATTTTTACTTTGTCGACTAATTTCTGCTCAGATTAATTACTTTGAAAATGTTAATTGCCTTTTAATCGAAGCTGGAGCTTTATTCAATCTTAAAGTCGTCAATAATAAACGTATTAACGCAAGATAAGAGCTTCGTAATTCGATAATATAAAATATGCTTAAGCTTTCATTTTTTTACATCACACCCGGGAAATGTTCAATACGCCAAATTGAACCATAAAAATAGATTGGAAACGTTCATCGGCTTTTATTCGATACGTTTTCGAACCGCCGAAAACAAAGAGCGTGAAATTTGTTTTATGCCTATTTATGCTTCATGTTTCAACATTTATTTAAGCAGATTTTGGAACAAAATTTTACGTTAACTTATTTGCGACGATAAATCATGCATGAAATCCGATTATAACTTGCGTTGTTTAGGAGCTTCCGAAAATAATAAACGTTTCTCGCTTTAAAATGTGTTTGTTAATAATATAGTTTTAATTATTTACATATATTTTTGGAAATTTGCCTAAATGGAAAACAGTATGCTTCACATGAATTATTTCTCTTCTTTGATAATTCATATTAGTTAAAAACTCAGCTTATTTATTATACACTATATTTTAAACCATAATATAGTGAAATTATATATAATGCCAAAATTTACTGAACAACAATATTTTTTGCATAAAAATTTAAATCTTTGATATTGAAAACTAACTACGTAAAATCAGTTTTAAATATGCGTGTAATTTTACATTAATAAAATTTTATTTTTTCTAGCAATAAATTTATATTAATTTTAGAATTAACTGGCTTTTTAATTTAAAAAAATAATTCTTCGATTAAATTTAAAAATTCAATTTTAAGCAAATTTTTAAAATTAGTGGTTGTATATTAGATCCACTTTTGAGCCAATTTTTAGTTGTATAGAAGTTTTATGATCTTAATTTTTATTATAAAATTTTCACAAAAACTGTTATTATTTTTGTAAAAAATGTATTGTCAGTTAAATTCAAAAATAACAATACGAATCACCACTTAGAGCCGACAAATGTCCAAAACCTTCCGAGATTACTGATAAGAGAATTTTCACGTTTTTAAAATAATCTTAGTAGCATGAGATCATAATTTTCTTAGCTTGATAACGATGATGTATGCCTGTAATTTCAGTAAATTAAAAAAGTAGACTAGTAAGTTTAAAAAAGTTCTGAATACATTGTGAAAATAATTTTCGCCAATTAAATTAGTCATATATTATCACACCACATCATCGACGATGTTCTGCAGGGTGGTAGTAATTGGGGGAGAAACCCATATAACTCACTGATAAATTAAACACGCAACCATTTGCGGAAAATATTATGCAAACTTTCTTTTAGAATGAACAAGGGATAGTTTTGAAACAATATATGCCCAAGGCGGAACATTCTTACCAGTATAACATTAGACCTGAAATCAAATCAAAACGACGTGTTCGACCCAATACTGTCCGATCTAGGGCCTGTATTTCAAGTACCTTGAATATAGCCTCAAGTGGTGTAATATATTTTACTATTCAAAGAGGCAATGTAAGGAAAGAGATCTGACAAAGTAGTGTAACAGTCGATTTCATTTTGTACGATTTTCGCTAAATAAATGTATGTTATGGCTCATGTATAAACCAGTCGAGTCATAATACTAATTATTTATAAGTTATTTAGTAAATCGAAGAAAATAAAATTATCATATTTATGTACCCCATATTTTCATATTCCACGAAATTGCTAATATTTGTATGACGTGTCAGGCAACGAGATTACCCATGTGAATAAATACCACAACCCTCGTATATTTACTAGTATAATATATCACTCGAATGGTTACATTATCGTAAATTTACATAATAAAACTTGGCAGCCGATTAGACCGAGAGATAAAAGCAGCGGCAGATTATTGTGAATTACGGCATCCCTCAAAGGGCGTCATATTAATCTGAACTTTTCAAATTAATCGCATTTTGGAGCGCCCACGCCTTCGCCCCCGCTAAAAGTTTCCAGCTGAATTTTCCAGAACAACTCATAGCTAGACGCCTTTGCGATCGAATTCGAAAAAGTTTTCTTTGCTCAATTATCCAGGAAGAGCGAGCGATCCATTCCGGCGTAAGCTCACTGTTGCGTCGGTGGGTGGTAATAATTGGCTCAACTCCAATTAGCCACTGAATTAACTGTATTAAGCTCGCGCTTTATATTGCTCGCAAAGGCATGATGAATGACCTTTGAATGCGTTATTTGCTATAATAATTGCTTTATTACGTTACGAGCCAATTAAAATTGTATTTGTTAGATTATTTGGTTTAAATTAAATATAAAAACATTTTTAGGGGTGCTGCTCTTTATATTTTTAATAGGCTAACAATTTATTTAACGAATGTTGTAGTTTCGTAGTATTTTAGAAAAATCAAATATTTGTTAAGCTTTTATTGAGCAAATAATTTAATGTGATTTATTTATTTTAAAATAATATTCGACTTTTTTAATAATGTGATATAGTTGATATTTGTCTGGGTTAAATATAGTATTTTTTTCTATTTGTCTGGTCTAAATAAAGCCTTTGTCTGTACAAGTCTACGTTTAATTAATGCACAATTAAATTTCTGCGCTTAAATTATAAAATATAATATAATATCATTTTCTTATAATGGATTGAGATAAAAATAAATTGAAATAATATGATTTTTTGAATTTAATTGCCTAAAAACAAATCTTGTGCAGATTTTTTGAGTAGTTTTCATTTCATTTAATAAAAATATTATATTTTTTAATATTAAACTCTACAAAACATTTCATATTCATAAGTCTATACTTATGTGCTTTTACTTAAAAAGTATATAAAATATTACTGGAATATTTTAATTTTTTAAATTATCTTCATATTTATGTATTTCTTTTGATTTCAATATTATTTGGAATAAAAAACATATTTTCATAATTTCATTGTAAAAATCTGTAAGAGCAATGTCGGGACCGCACATAATCGTTGCATCGAATATAGTTTTTACTAACAAGGCCTTTTAAGAGTCTTAAAGTAATGTATTAATATCATTTATAAATTTATTAATTAGATAGCTGATTTTTTAAATAACTATGCGTCATAGTGATATAAATAACTATAGCAAATAAAAAACATTTCTACATAAACCATTATAAGCAAAAATTTAGCTTGTTATACTTATAATTTATTTTCATTTATTTATTTTTTTATTGTTAATGTCTTATCAAAGAAAAAGTGTTTAAAGAAAGCTTTTGCAGAGATATATTATAATAAAATGAAAATAGAACAATATAGAAAGAGCTTCTTCGAAAATTTGATACACACAATTGAGCTATCTATGTGGTAAAATTATTGTATAGTTATTCAATATATATAGGTCAATCGTATTGTATATCAACCACTTTATTTCAATGTAACTATATTTACACTCAAATTCGCGGTATCGACCCTTTGTTTTTGCTCAATACATATCCATAGCCGAATTTAATGGTTTCAGTTTGAATCGATACAAATTTTGCAGCGTTTTTGCTTAAGCAAATATTATATAGAAAACCTTGACGAGGGGTGAAATGGATGTGAACTATTTTAGACAAATATCACATGTGTACGCCCACCATTTTTGGCACTTTGACAAATTGCTTCTTTCTTGTAGTGCTCTTACCAGCAACAGCAATACTCGTAGGTGGCATAACAAAGATAAACGAGTACTCTTAACGTGTTTGTATTTATTTTAGCAAAGAGGAGATTTGCAGAGAAACACGCGCTAAATATACCCAACGAAGATTTTTATTTGTACTACGTAATGTAAAACGAGACACTTTTTTCTTTGCGCGTTTTTTCTTGCAAAGGCTTTGTGCCGTTCGCTTTTTTATTCGTCTTGAATGTGTAATGACTGAAAACATTAAGCCATTCTTGCCGCTCGGTTGCAAACGATCCACAAGTACATTTGTATAGTAATATATAAATTCATGAATAAATGTTACGGTGGGCGTGATACCGTTCTTAAATATGTGTTAAGAAAGTTTCTATTTCTTTATTTTTAAACTTAGATATACTGCCAAGTTGACATTATGGATTGAATAAAATGTCAGATTGACATTGAATAAATAACACAATAGACCACAAACAATAAGAATTTTAATACTTTATTGATCAATAAAATAATGTACTTTTTTCCAAGTAAAATTGCTTTAGAGACTATATTTTATACATATATATATATAGTTTAGAATCAATACTAATTGTCTGATATCAGATAATCAATATCGAATAATGATGGAATTGTATAGTTTCTTTACAACATATGTACTGAATAATTTTACGGTTTTAATACAAAAAATATGCCATAGAAATCCTTGATAAGGGGAAAAATGGATATGAAATACTTTATACAAATATCACGGAGGGCGTATACTTTATATAAGTATAAGCCCTCCATTTCGGTACTTGTAATGCTTTTTCGTATACCTAAGTGCTATAACAATGATAAACAGCACAATACCATATAACATCATTGTATGAATTTAACAATATTTTATTTGACGACGACCAAGGTTTATTATTGACCACCAGAGCTACCAGTGAAAATGTATTACGATATTATTTTAATGAAATATCAGTTAAAATATATTTTTACTGGTAATATGCATTCACTGAAACATATATTTTGGCTAATGAATTAAAAAAAATTATTATCGATTCAATACTCTGTTTCATAATAAAGATGAAAATTCTTAAAGATTGATAATCATACATTTATCAATCAAATTTTATATATAAATTATAGGCAAAAACGAATAAGCAATCAATCTGTATTTTTATATTTAAATTAAATGATATTTTTTAAGATAATAAAAGAGTATAATTTAATATTACTATAAGGATTTCATGTGATTTTTATATCATATAGAATAGGTACTGAATTTATGTATACTATTTGGCGTGGGCTGAAATCCGCTACCATTTCTCACGTACTTACGTGAATGGCCCGGTTCAACTACTCCCGTAGGCCATTACGTGAAAAACGTGCTTTGATTAATCGGCCCTTGGGCAAAAAGTATCTGGCGTGTTTCCGCCGGATTTCTATGCTTGTAAAACGACATATTTTCCGTGTCACAAGTTCAATTTTCCGGTTCCGCTCGGCGGAAAACTAAAAATAAACATCGTTTCGTTATTGAACACGTACTTACTGGAAATTGTAAATTCACATTAGACGTGTTTCTACATATGCCTTTGCGGCAGAATGTGTTTTAATATTAAGTACATATTTACCTCTTGCACATACGTAATATTTGATTTACGTCAAAGACTTGTTAGCTTTCGTGCGATAATCACTTTTAAATATATACCGTTTATAACAGAAAAAACGACAACAATAAAACAGTATAGCTTTATGTTAATGTAATGACTCCTGTAGGTCAAACTGGTATTTTTTATATGTAAAATGATAAATTGGATCTTATTTCAGGGAATCAAACACAGTTCCTTTTGACGTCTAGAATCAATATTAAGCACGGCAAATTTACTTAATCTTGAATAAAGTTCAGAAAAACATTAAACGTTGCTGGTCATTAAATATTAATTTTCATAATATTTAGTAGATATTACGTCTAGGGCTTTCATACTGAAGCATATTTTTATTATAGCTGTTTTTAAAATATCAGATTTAGTATTTTTTATATAAATGGTGATAAAATGATCATTTTTATATTAATATTTTCGTGTTTTGGAACCCATTTTTTTTGCATCTTATTAAATGTATATATGATATATATACACCCATACCTCGTTATACGGCCGCTCTTTTTACGGCCTTTCGTTATAACGGCCCTCTTCAATTAAGGCACGTTTTCGATATACGGCCTAAAATGTTTCGCTATAACGGCAAAAAAACTTTTTTTCGATGTCGATTTTTTAAAAAATTTAAAAATATATTTAGTTTGCAGAATTTTAAAATGAAAGGTGAAGCAGCTAGCGCCGATGAGGCCGCATCTAAGGAATATCCCAACATTTTAAAGGGAATTATTGAAAGAGGTGGTCATAAACCTGAACAAGTGTTTAACGTAGACGAAACAGGGCTTTATTGGAAGCGAATGCCTGATTGCACGTACATTTCAAAAACCGAAAAATCTGCGCCTGGTTATAAGGTGTCTAAAGAACGATTAACTTTGCTACTTGGTGCAAATGCCGCGGGTGATTTTAAGCTAAAACCACTTTTAATATATTTGTCCGAAAATCCAAGGCCTCTTAAAGGACTAAATAAAAATCAATTACCCGTCATTTGGGGATCCAACAAGAAAGCTTGGATGACTAAAGCTACTTTAGAGGATTGGTTCTAAAATCACTTTTGCACAGAAGTGAAAAAATATTTGCGAGACAATAACTTAAGCAACAAGGCTTTGCTAATTTTGGATAATGCACCAGGGCATCCTACTAATTTATCCGAACTATCTGAAGATGTCATGATTAAGTACCTTCCGAAAAATACAACAACCAATGGATCAAGGTGCAATAGCCACTTTTAAGGCATATTACCTACGCCGAACTTTCCGACAACTTAAAAGGGAAACCGATGGTAAATCTTCAATTAAAACATTTTGGAAAAACTATAACATCAAAGATGCTGTTGACAGCATCAGTGAATCATGGAAGGAATTAAAATTAACAACAATGAACCATGTTTGGAAAAAAATATGGCCAGAATGTGTAAAAAGTACTGATGCGGAAGTTAATTGCCTTCCTGAAATTAGGCAAAACATTTTGGATCTAGCACATGATCTCGGCTTTGAAGGTTTGAACGAACGTGATATGCTTGATCTACTTGAAGCTGATAGGGAACCCCTTTCATATAAGGAACTCATTCAATTGCAAGCAGAACCGGCATTTGATGAAGAGACAGAGCCTGTTGTATTCAAACAGCTAACATCAAAAAAATTGTCAAAAGCTTTTTCCTATTTCGAACAAGGAATACACGTCTTCCTTGAAAACGATCCTGACGTCGAACGTAGTGCTAAAGTTTCTCGAGGAATTAACTCAGCCATTAGCTGTTATTAATCTCTGAAGAACGAAAGAGACAAAAAGGCAAGACAAACATCGTTGGGCAATTTTTTCAAGCCAGGCCCATCCTTACCAGCGAAAAATGAGAACGACAGTGATCTGAAGGTTACCATTTCTTTATCGTCTTCAGATTAAAGCCATTTTAAAAAAAATTATGTATGTATTCATACACATATTTTATGTAACATGAAGTTGTTTCATTTTTGTTTATGGATTATTGTTGGTTTTTGGAGTCTGTTATTATTTTATGTACAAATGTATGTACTTGTTATGTATGTATTTTTAATTTAAATGAAATAAAAAGATAAAATTCATTTTTAATGATAAACCATGTTACATTTTTAACAAATATGGAACCGATCATATTGAATTTGTATGAATTTGTTTAGAATAATTGATTCGTTATACGGCTTTTCGCTTAGCGGCCAAGTTTCGTGGAACGTATCTAGGCCGTAAAGCGAGGTATGGGTGTATATATATAAAAAACGGTCATGTATTAAATTGATTTTGGGTGTTACATTTTTATTATCTAAATCTCGGTTTTTTCATTAAAGTAATTTATTTATATTTAAAATAATAAATAAATCGTATAGAGCTATAAATTTATATTTAGATACCTTCAAGTTTTACGATATAAATAACTAAACTCAGTATAATAAACAATTCTGCTACTTCGAGTTATCCAGTTTATTTAACTTCTTGCGTGATGCGAATACGATAAGCGGTTAACTTTAATTTGTTTACTGACTGCGTAACTATTATAATCTTATTTAAGGCGTACGCTTGATCACAAAAGTTTTGCTTAAAATAGTATTATATATGATTTATATTTTTAGATATGTATAAGAATATTGGATTTTCCATATATGTATGTATATAATATTTGAAATATAAGTATTATATATGTATATATGTATACAATAAAACAAACGTTTAATTTAATATAGAAAAGATCAAAAAACATCTCCTTGTATTCGCCTTCAATAAAACAACAGATAAAGCAAATATTTTTATGTGAAATAAAATAGTTATGACGAATTGAATCACTACATATTTTCTCAGACTTTTGTGTTATTTATTGTAATACAATCCAAATATAAATACTTTGAAAACATCCAATTTAATTTAAGTTAAGTCTTTATCTGGAAATCATTTTTTTAAAACATATATTGTAGGATAGTATAGACCACTTATACTTCTGATTGACGTGCACACAACAATGGCTTTCAGATTATTTAATAATGTGTGCACGAGACATTTAGAATGCTGTTATATTTTGCGGAACTAATTAAATAATATTTTTATTCACATTTAGCCGCATACATCGTATAATAGAACTTGCTTTTGCATAAACACCCACGTCAACTTGGTTGTTTTGTTGTTATAAACGACAGCGGCCCTTTTGTAATTAGCAGTATACATTAAAAATTAAAAAAGGTTGTATAAATATGTGTATAACAAACAACCTGCGACCTTCAATTGATGTAATTTTTCATTGTGGCGTTCTAAGAAGTCAGTCCTTCATGACAAAAGGTCATTTTGATAAAATATTGATATTACAAAAAATAAATTCACCACTGTGCGGGTATCATTTACTTTAAAATATTGCAATATGATAATTTAATTTTTATATAAAATTACACACTGATTCCATATGTATTATTATTTAATAATTACAGATATATTATTTAAAAATCATTTCATAATGATATAAACATTGCAACTTTTCATGAACTCAGAGCTCATTTTATGAAAGTTTTCGCTGCTTCAAACATATTTTATAAATAAGTCAAGCAAATTAAATTAGTTCAAAAGTCAGTAGAATTGCATTGAATTTGCAAGTCTGTTAAAATTCTATTGTAATTATCATTTATATAGAATAGCATATTATGTGTGGGAAACACGCGCTGATGCTTTTATATTATATCTTTGTTTAGTAACGTATGTGCGAAAGTTATATAATACAATTATGTATAACGTCAGTAAACTATTCATCACACAAGCGATAATATAAATGGGTTCTTACGTGTTATACCACACCCGACCCGATCATTTATAACACGTTAACAAATGATACTTGGCATCAGAGTGCGGGTGAAGTACATTAAATAATAACTAAAATTTGTTGTATAGTGCAATAACTAACCTGTAAGAATGGCTGCACCCTGTATGGAGACATGCCGTGGCCTCCGTATAAATAGGGTGAATTGGCCAGCATTTCAGGTGAAAATCTGTTGAAAAGTGCGCCGAACGCAGCCGCAGGTGCTATTGCAGCGGCTAAGGCGGCCACCAGTGCCACTATTTTTACCGTAGACATTGCGAAGGAAAAGGAAAATGCGGCACTTGCAGAGGTTCTTGAGAGGAAAAAGCTTCTGCGGTATGTCTTCGGCGTTTCTGCGAAAGAAATAATATTGCTATGAAATGTTATGTATACATATATGAGACTTGACCCGATTTATTTCACCCCAGGGATATTTTGGGTCGCACTGCAGAGGAAAAGGCCAACCAAATAATAAATACTATTTTGTAGTTTTGCAAATGTTATATACGTTTATTAA
The DNA here is from genome assembly GCF_051122295.1 of Plectrocnemia conspersa. Taxonomy (NCBI): domain Eukaryota; kingdom Metazoa; phylum Arthropoda; class Insecta; order Trichoptera; family Polycentropodidae; genus Plectrocnemia; species Plectrocnemia conspersa. The sequence goes on along the minus strand of NW_028277166.1, from coordinate 12,302,851 downwards.
ATTTAATTATATGATATTTATCTTTATTATTTTAGCTTAATAAGCATTGCTTGTATGTTTACATACTATATAACAAAATACTATTTTACAAGTTGTCATATAAATTATTTAATAACTTGTTACTTGATGACAACTGTCAAACAATATTGATTCACTTTCAAAAGTCAGCGATCATAACTAATTGTCTACGATCGCTTAAATAAGTCTGAGTGACCGAAGTCTGACAACTTTTTTATTAATAATCCATGACAAATTTTTAGATGCTATTTTAAAAATCAATATATATGACATATATTTGTATTTCCGCATCAAAAAATTTTGTCACTGTTGGTGAAAAATATGAGATTACTGTCAGTGGAACGAGCAGAACGAATGTTGTTGGTCTAACAAAATTGTATAATTATTTTAGCAAAGGCTGACAATACTGCGATAGTCTTTTCTATTCAATTTGTCACCCTTTTTATTAATAGCGGTGACTTCATTGCATTTTCAAAGATTAGCAAATAGTGGTGTCTTAAGAATAAAATCAAAAATACGCGTTAGAGGAGCAGAAAAATTGATTTCGCAACATTTAAAAATTAAATCGGAAATTAAACCAGACCTTCAGATCTATTTTTTTATGATTCGATTACCAAATATACTTGCCCGGTTTTTAACTATTCGTTCTTCGGATATGTGTCTAACTTTTTTTTTAAATTTTTTATTTTGAAAAACACAGAAAACACAGTCGTGTACTATTTCTTAAGTATTACAACAACTTGGGTAGCTTACAACATTTTTTCATCTTTGATGTACCGTTGCATTACAATTGCATATCTCAGACTAGTAACTCTGAGGTTGAGGGTTCGAGCCCCGACAGCGGCACTTAAATTTTTATTTATAAAAATGCACTATTAATAAAAGAACAGCCCCAGCTGTAGTAATAATTAATTATAAATTATATAAATTACACATAATAATTTATAATTATTAATATAGATGTCACCGATTTCCAGATTTTCAATTTTGTGGTTAATACGTGATTGACTTACTCAGTTGGTACAGATTTACCCTATCGTAACGCATTGACTTACGTCTGTCAGGTTGCAACGGAAGATTTAATCAAAATAAATAAATAAATAAATTATCTAAATGCAACCTAATTGTTCTCTTTTTTGCTTGGCAAAATTTATATTTTTTTCTTTATGCTATTTATAACAGTCATGGGCAATAAAACTATGAACCTATTAACAATAAATATTCTCGAATATGGCTCTATTGTATATAATCTAAGTAAAACGAAGTACTCCTTATTTTTGGAGAGAATTCAAAGAAAGTTTCTGAGATATCTCTATAAACGGAAGTATGGCTCGTATCCGTATTTTTATATTGGTGCCTTTTTGCTCGGAGCGTTGGGATACAACTCATTGCATTTACTCAATAAAGCACTTTTTGAAGAGTGCCCTATAGAGTCATGATCGCGTCCCTTATTCTTGTCCGTTGTGGAAAAGTGTCGATGCTTGGGAACGCTTCTCTTGCATAAGCTATCTAGCTTCTTTAAGAACTTGCCAAACATATTAATGTTTTTAACGATAGCTACGAGGAGCTAGGAAAAATTACGTCAGATGTTGCTCATCTATCTTAGGTGTGCACTGTTATTTATTATTATATTTTTTTAAATGCTTAATTGTAAAATTATTTATTATGTAATAGTCATCATGACGCATTTGAGAAATCTGTCAAGTCTTAAAAGTCAAATTTGTAATACGAATAATATTTAATATTCGGTCTGTCTAAAATATTTATAATATTTTTAACCATGCCGAGTTGTATTCTCTTTGATATTCGGTATAATTAAAAGTGTAACACTTATTGCTATTTCATTTTTTTAATTAAAATAAGTAGTCTTGCTACTTTTTATTATTATTTTAAAATATATGTATACTAATGTTTTTATTATCATTTATTTATTATTCAGACTTTATTTTTCGATTTTTCATAATTTTACGAATATATTTTCCTTTTATTTTATCATAAAAATGAGATATTTTCTCTATATTTAAAATTGTTTTCTTTACTTTTTCCTTATTTATATGTTTTTTTTAGGTATTACCAATTTTGTTTTAGAAAACTATATGTACACTTCGTTTTTCCAAAACTTTTGCCTTTACAAAATATTTTTTATTGCATTTTCATTTTTGCATTTTATATATTAAACATAATAAATTTCGAAATATATTATAAGTTTACGGAAAACATTTATAAATAAAAATTATTACTTTTTAAAGTAAAATTTTTGGTGTAGAAACTGCTAGTATTTTTTGCAATTTTTTTTAGCTAGTAATAATAGTCGTTTTACTTATGTTTATAGCGCCTTGTTATTCATAGCAAAAAATTGCAACAATGAATATAGGTTTTTTTTTGTTAACGACGATATCAAAAAATGTTATTTAAAAAAATTGTATTTTCTGAAAAAAAAACATTTTTGAATTTTTTTTGTAAAAACTATATTTAATACTGAATTTTTTATTTTAATTTTAAAAATATAATCTAAAACCCTAAGAAATAAATTTACTGCTTAATATATAATATTAAAGCATTATCAATAATAAAAATTTAATTCTAAAATATTTTTGTGTGATAAAAAATGACTAAAACTCCAAATTTTTAAAAGACAATCAATTATACTTATAACTTTAAATGAGGGTGTATTTTTGTAGTAAAATTTTTGTGATATATTATATTTATCTCACTTTTTATATTTTCAATGTAAGTGTTTACTTAATATATTACAGCAATAACTAAAAATCTTCAAAAGAGTGGGAGACAATAAATCAAAAGTCTCATATAACTTTGCTTTCAACGCTACTATAAGAGTGAAAGATTTACTTTAATATCTCAGCCATTTTCTCTCAAAAGTTTGCGCGCCGTTAAGCTTTCATTCAGCTTTAATTAAACTTGAGTATTGCTTTCAACCAAAGGTCAAAAATACCACATTTGTTAACGCCGAATTTAATATAAAAAATATACCGCCTCACACCCATTAAGCCTTAATTAATGAACATACTTTTGGCATTATAATTAAAAACGACCATTAAGGGTAATAAAAATATTATCATATTTTTATATTATAATTTTAAACGTGTTATATTAAAAAAATCATGTTAATTTAATACAAGGATATATGTATATTTAATATTATATTAAGACCCTAATCCATTGTCGCAAATTAACTTAACCCTTGAGCTAATATTATCAAAGCTCTATTTGCAAACAGGGCTTCAGTTCTGAAACGTGACAAGACCCTAATACGTTAAATATATGTATATTTGTATCGTATATAACATAGTACTATACATTGTTGTTTAGGTCAGTTTTGATTATAAAATAAATAATTTTTGGCTTCCTCTGGTTTGTTCAAGTACGAAATTAGCACAAGACCGCAGCAATAACTTATTGTGATTATCTTACATCAACATAAACTAATAGTTTAACTGCATCGCAATATAATTTATTATTTTAGAGATATAGTTAGGAATCGAGTTTGTAGAATATTATAAGATAATAAAGAGTGACACCTTATTAAGTTGGTTAATGATATTCTAGAAGTCTGACATATGCTTATTGGTGTTTCTATCAATACAATATTGTTATAAAATTTGATTACAGAAAAAGTGGAATAACTTTTAGATTTAGCGTACTATATTATATATGACGTACATTTGTATATAAAAAATATTTAAATTAAAGTTTTACTATCGTAACGCAATTTATTAAGCTCGAGAATTAGTTATTTACATAAGATTATATTGTATTTGAAACGTACTTTAGTTTCGGTGTCGGTTTAAGTTGTGGTTTAAACTGAAACCATAAATTCAGGTAGGTTACGATTTCGACCGAAAATAAAAAAGTCGGTTTCTGTCGGTTTTTACGATAAAGTTTTGACGTATTCTTGAATTTAAAATAAAGTTATGAAAACCATCTGAATTTGTTATGATAAAAACTTCGGAAAATGTTACGTCTACGTGCTTTTCCCGACGGACCCAAATAAAACCTTGAATTAAACTCTTCTGCTAAATTACGCTATGCGAATATAAAACTATGGTAAATATAAAGCTCTTCGAAGTCTTATATAGCGTTATATTGTTTATATATATATATATTACAGCATGAATATTAATGAACAATAAAGTCAAACAGCACCTGAGAAAACTCAGCGCTAAATATACACCTTTACGTTCTGTCGTAAAAAACTCTAGCTTTTTAAGAATTCTCTTTGAGATTTTTATTTTTGTATTAACAATAAAAAAAATAATAGAATTTTTAAAATTGTTTAATTAAAAAGAATACGAGTGAATTTACAAACGTAATTTTATTTTAGATTGTTCCAATGACGTTAACGGCGGGTCGTGTGAATTTACGTTAACACATTACCGCCCTTAGACATACTCAAACATTTCATGTCCCTTTCCCGACCAACTTTTCTTGTTACGATTCACTTTAGCTTCATGAGCTAACAGCGCTAATTTCGTACCGTGTTATCGTATCTTATGGAAATATGAGGAAAATCTAATTAGGAACGCTGAGACCTTATGAATTTGAGTATAACATACAAAACGACTCAATCTACATAAAAGCATAACAACATACAACACAAAATTATATAAATGTAATATATTGTATACGAAACATATTCTGGAAGTGAAAAATTGTTTATCGTCAAAAGGATTTTGTCAACCTACGGGTTAAAAAAATGCTGCTGTAGTATATCTGATGGATTTTTCTGTATCAAGGGTATTTGCATGATATTCGAATTTCTTTTTCATGTTAATGCAAAAAAATATTTTTGTCTGTTCAGAAAAAACTATCCTTAAGGATATTTTTTATCAATACATACATTAAATTTATATGTGAATATAAACTAAGCTGAAATCGCTATATTCGCGATTACATTTAAAATATGCTAATGTTTCTCAAATTCATATCTCATGAATAATAAGTATATTGTTTGGAAACTCTTATAACTTTTTTCTAGATATAAAAACAAATTTAATTCTAGATATGTCCATTAAATTTACATAACAATATGGAATTTCGTCTTGAATATTTTTGTTGAAAATTAAAAAAATATAATAATTTTTTTTAAGATATCTTACTGTTTTTGCATGAGCTTAGAGCTTTTTCTTATTGACGCATTCTTTCATTAATTAATATAATTTTTAGTAGTTTTTTTCATTGGGCATTAAAAGTCGTATGGATATTTTTATCAAACGATTGTTGTGAATAAAGAACGTTACTTTGTCCTTAAATTAAGCAAGCTTGTGAATCAAATCTTACTTTTTTTATTTCTTATTTTTCTATAGCATTAAATCATACAATATAAAAGCTTTAAAAGAGTACATTATATGCAAAATAAATTATTAGTTTACATCGTTAAATTATTCAAAGAAAAATTCTCGACTGTGATTATATTGTAATTTTTATTTTTTATATGTAAATTTTAATAAAATTTTTATAAAAATTTAAATAAAAAAAATACTTGTGTATTTCTTCTTTGATAAAAATAGTTATATGTATGATTTAATCATAGGTATTGCCCAATAATCATAGATAATATCTAGATTTAAAAATGTATTTAATATACATATCTAATCAAAAGTAAGGTTAGAGCTTTTTCCCACATTTTGTAGGTAAAAGATTTGTTTTTTAAAAAACGTTTTTTTATCACATAGTTATGGTTTTTAAGTAAAAAAAAATAAAAAAATATACATTTTGCATATTCCAAACAAAAAAGGTCTCGTTTCGTTATTTAGATATGTTTTAAGTTATTATAATTTATAGTTTTTAATATTTGATACTAAAAAAATATTTATAAGAAGTTCAATTCAATGTCTTTTTTTGTATTAAGGTAGACCAGACTTTTAATTTTATTTATAGAAAGGCTCTAGTAATTAAATATTTGATTATGTTAGAATTTAAGATTATTAAGTTTTTTATCATTTATTTTTATCACACTACTTTTGATAAAAAACATTTGTTGCATATCGAAAAAACAAAGCACTAAATTATCTGTATTTTCTGATACCATTTTTTTTACATTTCTATAATAAACTAATATAGATATTAATTTGTAGAAAATATTAATAAATTAGGTATTTTTTATTTTTTAAATTAATTTGGTTTTTTAGTAGCATGATATTTGTTTTTTATATTATTACATTTTAAAATATGTTTTTAAGAAAACGGGTAATAAAAAATCGAAATTGCGTTACAACACAATCAATGAAAAGCTATTCGTTTTAGTATAATTCAGCTAAGATGAAACCCCATTTTCAAATAACTTGAAAATATTACGTAGTTTGTCCACATACATATATACAATAACTTCATTATTTAGTAGTTGAAAAAATCTAAATTAGTGTTTAAATTCACGCAGTAACGCGGGAACGGTTTAAATTGTGCTTGGATCAATTGCATATCTATTGAATACGCACGTAAGAATTTTTAACAGTAAAAGAGGAATTGGAATTTGGTCTTAAATTATGTCATAAGCAACCATTTTAGTTCAATGTTTTATAACCAAGACACCCAGTAAATAACAATAAAAATATGCATTATAGTGAACACATTTAATTTAATCTTTTATTTAAAGATAGCATACAGTTACACAATGGTTGCAATATTTAAGTAGCAAATAAATACAAAACCGAATTTTAAAAATCAGAATGATATAATAAACTATTTATCCGATATTCATACACTCACTGGCTGCGGTACTTCACGATAGTGAGTGACCGACAGCTAGTCTATATAATATATGTAGTGGTAAACAAAAAATTACGTATTCAAGTATTTAAAGCGCAGTTTTATGAGCGCGTAACGTAAAACATTTAATAAATAGTTAAAATACATAATGGCGCAAATATAGCTTGAAATATATTTTTAATAATTTTATTTCATAGGAATGATACGATACTAATTAAATTCAAAATCACTATTATTGTAGATTTACTTATTTTTTATTTGTCAACTACTTTATTTTATCGTATGAAATATATTTTTTACTATTTAAATAAAATGTATTGATTAAAAAAATGTTTCATCAATATATTTTATATAAAATAATGCGTGTCTATTCTAAAAAACTGTAAGGTTAAATTTCTTAATGATGTTTTTTTTATTACTTAATTTTAAATCTTTCGTTGTAACCTGACAGACGTAAGCCCAATGCGTTATAACGGGATATATCTGTACTAACTGGATAAGTCTATCATACATAATGAATACCTACAAGTAAATTTTAAAACCACTAGACTTTTTAGTCTGAGAATCAATGGCATCTTTATAAAGTATTATAAAGTCTTTTGTATTACATATTATAATTTATGATCAATAGATACAGGGATTTTCGGATTTTCTTAATATTAGCGCATTTTTATTCATAAAAAATAGAGTCTGCTGCTGTGGCTCGAACCCGCGGTCTTTGGGCTACCAGTCAAGACTGTCCGGATCACGCTATTTTTACTTTGTATATTTATTCAAGTATTAGATCATAGTATCTACTTTTTTTATTGTAAAATGAAACATTTTACGTAATTATTAGTAAAGTATTTTTCTGGGTTTGACGATTTATTTAGTACTTTTAGTTTTAAATCTTCAGATATAGTATGCAAAAATGCAGCTCTTAAATATGTTTTGTAACAAATACAAATAAGTTCTAGTAGCCATAATTATTTAAGTTGCGATATTTCTATAAAAGTCAATCTCGAGTTTAGTTTTCAATGTTTCTTATTGGGTCCGTAATGTATTTAAAACAGGTTATAATATTATTTTTTAACATTTTAATGTTCTAATCTTAAATTAAAAAAATAAGAAATAAGTCTTCTTTATATTTTATTATTTCTCAAGAAGCAACTAGAAGTCATTACATTTTTTATAGAATTATTTAAGTACAATAATTGTAGAAGATGACGAGATAGGGCTAAATCTGTACCCGTTAAGTAGATTTGTGTTGACCCACTTTTAGATGATGCAGGTCATGGACGATTTCATTCCACCTTTACAGCGACATTACATACTCCAATATATTTTAATATAATAAAAACGAACCGCTTTCATAAAAGCTTGTTTAAAAATTTACATGCAAATTACTATACATAGTATAGATAGCGGCGAAAATAGCAAAGTTTACCCAAGTCCGTGCGTAAAATCTCCACGGAGCTTTCATTCATAATTTTACATAAGTTTATAGTGTCTGGCGCCAGAGGGCTTTTTTGACCGTTTAATAAAGTAAAAGCTCATAAAATTATTCGAATCGTAAAAATAATAACAATAAAGAAACTCACCCTTGCAACGAGTACTTTGCGTACGTTGATTTCTCGCAGACGTTTGTAGCGGTAGTAGTGGGATTCTCCGGAGCTTCAGGACAGAACCTTCTCGTTGGGGTCCCTAGAAGAGACTATGGGTAAAGCTTTCAGTCGATCCATACAAAGGAATTTCACTGCGCATGTCCACTACACCACCCCGTTTCCAGCCATGAATGTGTTCGTAGGGTTTATATGTGTGTGTTATATGCGTTGGTGTTTGTATGTTTCTGAACGTCTCTCGGCTAGGTGTTAGCTGCAACTGGTCAATAATGTTAGCAGACCAGATCAGGGGTAGTTAATTCAGGGTCGTTGCATTTCAGCTGCATCAAAACCCACACGTGCATAATTGCGTTTTATATCATAGTTTTCATGCTAGAATATTATACTTTAAAAATAAAATTTTATTAAGAAAGTGATTACATAAAAACGAGTCAGGATTATATATTAACAAGAGAGACAAAACCTTGTTAAAAATTTTTGTTTATTAATATAATTTTATACATTTATTATCTGAGTCTAGCTTTTTGTATCAAGCGTTGCCGTCGCTCGGTGCATTTTCCATTATAATTATATAATAACACCCACAGACTCGCTCGCGTATTTTTATATGTATATATTAACACCTTCAGAGAAGAAATACGTGTTGAATAAATTGCATACTATTGATTTTGTCGGTAATCCAATAGCTTTCTGTAAAACTATATATTTTTAAATAAAATATAGTCAGACACATTCAAATACGTTGAAAAAATCATTAACAAATTAAATAAAAATTAGCATATATAATATTTACGTAAATATAACGTAGAAAACCTGCCTTTGTTTAATTATAAAGAAGCTCCTTTTCACTGTAAGGCATTTTTCTGCAGTTGTAGTTGTAAAGCTATAAGCATTAATATGAATCAGCTTTGTCATCTTCCCGAATGAGTGGTTATTGATTATGCATGATATGAAGTTACTGCTGCTATTATAAATCTAATATTTGGTATCGTCAGCCAAAGAGTAAGTGCTTCAATACTCAAGGCAATGAAGTCAGCAATGCATATTGTTTAACCACTTATTATATATTAACAGCATTGTATTGAATGTGCCGAATCATGCAGAATATCAAATATATTTGTTAGTTCAAGTAGTCTCTGTTTTATAATATTCGTGGTGGTATCTTTGAAAAATTAAAAGCAATTATTTTAAAACGAGAGCTACTTTCGCAATGTAAGTTGAATACGTGGTATCTTTCAAGGGCTATTTTATTTAACAAGTATTCGCATTAGTTGATCAGAATTTTCCAGATATATAGTATGACGTACGTCTAATTTAATATATAATAAATAAATGACAGCTGTAAAATGTCAGATAACTTCGATAAGTATTTATACAGAATCGTATAATTGTATACTTTATATTACATCAAAGTAATGTTTTTCTCCGAGCGCTGGTGGAAAAGCTGGCGAAGGGATTATATATAGTGGGTGATACTCTGAGGTCTCGTAGTCTGGCGATATTTCTCTCTAGCTGTAGCACGTTCCTCTTTCTGTTTGTCGACGTCCCTCGATGTCTGTTCCTCTTTGGCCATTCGTTACTTGAAGACCAGTTTTAAGTATCGTGGGTTTGGAAAGCTCTCTGACGAATTCTAATCATGCAGTGATTATTCAACCAATTGTTGCACTTATTTATTTGACTAACGAAATATGTCTACGCCTCTAAAGAGTGATATGGCGTTTTTTCATTATATTTTCGAGGTGAAAACTCTTACTCTTTTAAATTTCAGTCCAGTGTATTTCATTTATTAAACTTACAAAGTATTATACCATTTAGATTAGTTGCCCTGAAACTGAAATCGCAGTCTTTAGAATTGAAATATACTGCTGTGAGTTCGTGTTTTCCGTTATTAAGAAGCCTATTTAAAAATAAAAACACTTTTTAAGACCTCTTACTCTCATAAATTTTATATATTTATAGTAGTGTTGTTTTTAGGTGTGTTTTAAAAGCAAGAGTACTGTCTATTTGCTTGTTGATGAAAACTGCTGTTAAAATTCTGATCTATTTTCGTATAAACCATTAGCGTTCCATGTTAATATTTATTTAGTCATTCGCTGCACGTTTTTAAATCGTTACCGGATATTTACATTTTCGACAATAAATGAACTGTAATTAATTTAATTCAAAGCTGATTTTTTTTGTTGCTGTAAATATATTTTTAACCCTTTGACCCCAAATGGCATCTATAAATGTCATCAAGAAAATCGCTAGTATGCATTGTGCACCTAATGGTTCCCAGGGTCTTGTATGATTATTTTATATAATTTAAGATTGAAAATCACTTTAATTGATTGTAACATAATTTTAAAATAATATGTATTTATTATCAACGTGTCAAAAGCATTTTTTTAATAATATTTTAAAATCACGTACGTACTCGATTTTAAGATAAAATACTTCTTTGCTAATTTACAAAGTCAGATAGATAAGTTTGTGGTAATAAGACGAATTATGACAAAACTAAATACGTGTTTCAAAAAAATAACTCATTAAAAAGTGCGATAAGGTGAGCTTTGTAACAATTGGCTAAGTTGCTAGCGAGTAATCAGCAATTAAACTTACGGATTCGGAATCAATAGTATATATATAGAAATTATGTAAAAAAATAAATTGATTTCTCTTGTACGTTCTATGAACTATCTACGGAGTACGTTTTATTTTACGGTGATGATCGATGTCGTGAATTCTTAAAATAGGAACATAAATTTATTAAAGTCGATCTTTGCCTCCACAACACAAAATAATGAAAAAGTATATAAATTAATGCGAGTTTAGATTTTTTTCATTTTGAATTTCTTTTAGAATCATATTAGTATGATAAATGTCAACTTAGTTCAATATAGTTCATTATTATTAAGTGCAATAAAGAATCAATATAGTGGCACAAGACCAGCATATTATCCTCCCAAAAGTTTATGGTAAATCGTCGACCATTAATGGAATGACGCAAATCAAATATCAACATAAATAATAAATTAATGCTACACTAATATTTGTGCCAACAAAGAAAAATGCTGCAAAAAAATATAAAAAAGACATGTACTGCTTTTATATGGCAACTGTTCGAGGAATACTAGAATAGGAAGCACCTATGACCACATGTAGATTCTAAAAATTTGATCACTGCGATAAAGTCTAACCTTTTTATTACTTTTAATGACAAAACTTATTTTCATATAGGTTACAAGTATTAAGGTTGTATTGAAGGTCATAGTGATGAAGGTTAGGTAATAATGCTTAATATCTAACGCCTCTCGTAAATATTATTGCCTGCTTTGACACATTGAGCTGACATCTGTCAGTTAGATATATAATATAAATAGATTTATAACGATAATAAATAATATTGTATAATATAATATAGAAGTATAAAATTGTTTTAAAAGTATTATATATTTTAATTAAATAAAAATTGTATTATAATTTCAGCCAAAATTTTCTTTAGCACAATAAAATGTAGTCTAGACATTTATATAATATTATTATTAACAAAAACAGTCTTATTTTATTTATAATTGAGTAAAATATTTTTGTTATTATAGAAATATAGTTTGCTTATATAAATTATTAAATAAAAATATTATTCTACTGCTTTTATTCAACGCACAGCCTCGCATAATACAATACGATTCTTAAATTATTAATTGAAATCCGGTCGTGTTACAATGTTTATCCCGAGGCTTCACTTAAAATATGTACGTGGGTCGCCAGAGTTTTCACGTATACACGAGGCAGAGTGGAAATTGGCGTCTGTGGGTGGAAATCGTGCGGAAAATTTCACCATGCAGAAATTTCAGTCACGTCACACCACATTCGTTTTATTTCCAGTGGCAGTCCAGTGGACGGACGTAATTGTAAACGTCCATTTACTTTTCTCGTTTGATACGAATAACGGTCATCTTGGACGTGATACAATAAAAGTTTATAATGCATACATATACATACATGTATAAAGTGCTCTAAAAAAAACTTATTTTAAAAACTGATTTTGAGCTTGTCATGAATTTTATTATATTAAAAAATATATTTTTTTAGTTGATAATTTTTTTAATTTGTTTATATTTTTATCACGCCTTGTAAATCATATTTTTTTTATAAAAATGATCGGCTTTTGACAACCATCTGCCTTTTTATCTCGGAAAATGCCATAATATGTAATTTTTCCGATCTCATTCATCATCAGAATATTCATATGATCTCGGTGAGAAAGTTCTGACTAGAGAAACTTTCACTAAATTATTTTTAGGAGCAAGTAGATGTTCTTTTTATAAATTAATGACGTCTGCGAAAATTTTTCGAGAATGCTCGGCCTTGATTTAAAGAATGATTGATCCAAATATTATTTTTTATTCTAAAAAGCTCAGAAAAGCTTTTTAAGATATCTTTAAAAAGGGTGAGAAGTCTTAAATTTATAATTTTAGTAAAGTAGCGTTGCTTTCAGCTCCTGTAAAATTATTTAAAATTATATTACATAAATATATTTTTAATCATTTCAGATTTATTTTTCTCGAACAGAAACATGATTTTCACCAATCTAGATCCACTGTCACTAACCTAATGTTTTTTCTAACTTTGTTTCAAAATAATTCGAATAATATACACAGATTTTAAAAAGGTATTTAATAAAGTTAATCACGATTTACTTGTGTGTGAAAAAATGATCTAATTTCGGATTATCTGAAGGTCTTATAAATTCATTCTCAAATTACTTAACCGATATATATATTAGTTTATCAAGCATAAAAACTTATTTTCAGAACAATATAATATGGAGTACCAAAAGAGTCTAGTTTTTATTGTTTTTTTATTGGCAATGAATCGCTCATTTTTTATTATATGCGGATGACTCGAAAATTTTCAAGAGTTCTTTTTCCTTTAATATAGTTATATTAATATATATAATATTTATTTAGATTTTATTAATTAATTTTTCCTATTATTAATTTTGAAGAATTTAAAAACATAGGTATAATTTATTAATTACCTTTTTTTTAATATTGAAATATCATAAAATATACGATTTAATTAATCTAATACTTTAACTTTAAATTCGTAAGTAGGTTATTAAAGGATTAAAAACAATATTAAAGGAAAATTTAATTAAGTATTTATATCATCCAGATTTAAGTAATTGTAATATTCATAGCCATACTGCCTTCAAATTATATACATGAATATTCATAAAGCAAATGAGTGATCCATATAAAGCATCAACATTTAATTAATTCATTAAAAGTTACTACATTATCATAACGAACGCTAACATAATTCTAGAAAGTTAGATAAACTAATAATTACCTTTGTGTTTAAAACTAAGACAGCATTTTCCAACTGCTTCAGGCGGCGTAGTTTTTTGTAACATTTTTTGTATATAGTACATACATATGTATATACAATGCAAAATTGATCATAGATATATAGTTTTTATATTAAAAATACTATTAGTAATTATAAAATTAAAATAAATAAAAATAACAATTATATTTCAATGATTTTTTTTCTTTTAATAATCAATAAATATACTTCAAAGCAACACGATAATAAGTTAATTAAGTTCTATAACATCATACAATTATAATAAATAACATATTACGTTTTATTTACATATTATCTTAGAGGCGAATAAATGCATTAATTATTATTTGTTAATGTGTACAAAAAATATATTTATAATAATAAATAACACATTTTAGTCAGTTGTTATATTATAGTTAAAATAAATAATATTTTCAATTCAATAAATAGCATAAGTAAATGTATAATAATATAATTTATAGTATTTACACATCATGGCGCACATTTCGCCAGAAACACGCATCATCAATCATCCAAAATGATCGTACATCATCATAATCAATACACATATCACAATTGCATATCCACGTCGCAATAATAATAATAAGTAGGGTATCTGGCAGTCGATAGCTGGTCATGGAAACATATGTACAGAAAACGATTAGTTAAAATTACCAATAAATTACTATACAATATCAATTAATTGCTAATAACAAATTTTCTAAGACTAAAAAAAATTGGCACACTCGCAATTTTTCATTTTAACATAATTTTTTTTCGGTCGACTACATTATTTTGACTTAAATATTATTTTTTATTATTAGGATTAATACAATAATATTAATGGGTTATTTAAAGTATTTACAATATATCTTATATATATTTTCACTTCAAAATACTTTTAAATGTTCATTTCTAATAAGAGTAATCATTGCTTTATTTTTTTGCTACATTATCTGTAAATCAGTTGCAATTTTATTGTTATTGTATTTTCAAGCGTCTACTTTATAGAATGTAATATAAAACAAATTAATACAATAATTCAACATTGATATAACGCAAAAATCTCGAATTTTATATTATATAGAAATGAGAAACACTAGAAAGTAATTATATTTCGCTCATGTAATGTGACCTGAAATTAAATTGAATATATAAATAACTAACATATTAAAATGTTTATCGATTTTGGTTCAAGTTTATATTCCAAAAGAAGCAATATATCTATTTGACAACAGAAAGCAAGTTTGAGAATGGATTATATTGCAGTAAACTAGCTTTTCCTTTAACATGGAGAAAAATGGATTACATTTTTGATAAATATGATTGATGATTATTAAGTGTTAAATTAATGCGTTAATATTAAATTTGAGATTTAATTTTCATTATAGTGTAAAATAATTAAATTATGATGTAGAACCAGTCAAGATTA
This sequence comes from Plectrocnemia conspersa, assembly GCF_051122295.1. Taxonomy (NCBI): domain Eukaryota; kingdom Metazoa; phylum Arthropoda; class Insecta; order Trichoptera; family Polycentropodidae; genus Plectrocnemia; species Plectrocnemia conspersa. The sequence goes on along the minus strand of NW_028277166.1, from coordinate 12,287,740 downwards.
TAATTTAAATAGATATTTCCAAATTTATTATAATTATTTCTCACCTTCCAAATATGAATAGTGAACCATGAAATATTGTATAATTTTAAAATTGTATATATATAATACAAATTACAGGTCGCTAGAGCGCTTTATATATTGTTGAATACAACAATGTTTATATGATGTCTATTAATTATCCAATTACCCAATAAACCGATATTACACTATCCTAAAAAAAATTTAATATAGTATCCATTTTTCCCCGCATTAAGGAAAAACTTATAATATTAATGTTATGTAGCTAAAGTAAGTCGCATACAATTTGAAAGAATAAAACAAGTTACATTTGAATACTAATATCACATGAACTGTTAATGACAAAGTTAATTATAATGCAGTTAATTTTTATAGAACATAGCAGCATTATAATAAACAAAAAAGCTACTTAGTAATACTAGCACAAACGGTTGATATTTTTTTTTACAAATATTTTACGCTACGGAAACTAATTATAAACGCAAGCTTTTTAAAAGCTTTTTCTATTTCTTTGTCAAACAATTTTATGAAAATTTAGCACTATTTAGCAGCTAATGAAATATAAGTATTAAAAACTTGTTTATTTAAAAAAAATTATTTGCACTCGATCTCCATGTATTTTTAACTATTCATTTAAATATCTTTTCTAGTCATCGAATTAAATTAAATAATTTACAATTTGTTATTAATTATTAATTTAAAATGCAGACATATCTATATATATATATATCACATAATGATACACTTCAATAAAAGTTAAAAAAAAATTGGTATAAATTGAAGTGATGTAAAACTTTTGCACAAATGCTCTTCTCTACTCATAGCATGGTTGTCGCATGTGAGATGATCTCGTTGCTCGTTTACTTTTTATATAAAAGTTACATATCTAGAGTTAACGGCTTCTGCTTAATGAACTCCTGTGATGCTCCGAAGCCAGGGCTTGTAGAAGGTGGTTCTCATGTAGACACCTGGTAAGTAGGGCGCGGCACACTTGATCCCGTGAGAAACTGTTCCGGCAAGTTCCCACCTACCGTCTGACCTTTGCAGCACCAGTGGACCACCGCTGTCGCCCTGAAATATAAATAATAAATAAAATAAATAATCAAATATAATTTCGTGCTGTGGAGAAAGTTTGTAAATGGCTGACTTTTGTTGAAAATTTATTATTTATTATTGTATGTGAATGAAATGACTCGAATGATTCGAAGCGATGATTTATAACGAAATGGAAAATAACCATAAATCGACTTCTATAAATATGTGATAACCTTATTCTGTATATATTCCGTTAACTCAGTAACGATCTCACAATTTCGAATAAATGTTATTGCAAAACCACTTTCTTCGGTAACTTTGTTTTATGTATTTTACGATACAAACAAATCCGGCACATTCTATTTAAAGTGGAGCTTTCAATCCAGAAGAATATTTGTAATATTATTATTGAATTGATTTATAATAATAAAAGTATTAAATATACAATATATTTGTATATTATAAAATATTTAAAATACGCAAAAATATATACAACGTATTTATATTGTATTTAAATCAATTTATATAAAAGCTCGAGGTGCAAACATGTCATATTTTTCCTTTCTCCTTTGTGTTGAACGTGTCAGGAAAATATATGTTACAGTTAGAAAATCAACTAATTAGATTTTTAATTGTAAATTTATTTGCATCATCCGTTCTTTTACTATTATATAAAAGCATTCCATGTAAGCAAAAAGTCGAAATCGAGAGATTCGCAACGAGCAAGGATTTTTATACTCAAATTTGATATTAAAACGGTAGTCCATATTTGTTTATTTTTTTAAAATCATACGTCCCAACATGACAGGCGTTAGTCCGGTGTGTTACAATAGGGTAAATACAATATACAACTATTATAACAGCTTAGAATCTATAGGCGTAACTATGTATGACCTAGCTTAATTTTTTTTAATTATTCATCACGATGAATATCCGTGAGATTAAGAAAATATATATAATAAATCTAAATTATAATAATATGATAATCACAAATTCCGATCTTCCGAAAAGATAAAAATTAAAAACACATAGGTTCAGTGTACGTCACAGCTTTCACTTTTTATCCAAAACACGCGGACGCTGAACTAACACAATGTGATATTACATATATATTATTTTTTTATTTATTTTGTGCGAAATGGGCCGAAATATTTATTTTTATAGCCGGATATAACACAAACTAAAAACCTTGAAATGAGCATTGCCGCTTCAACAAGAACAAGCGAGACAAAGAATATTCTTACGCGCATGTATCGCTTCTCCCTCGCATACATTTGAATACGTAAAAAATGTATTCACAGAAAAAATGCAGAGACACTATTGCAGTACGAATTTTTAATGTATCGCTTAACACCAAACTGTCTTTGGATTCGGTAGTCTCACAATTTTTCATATTGACTTTTTAAAAATTGAAAATGAATTACCAACCTTCTTCTTCTACATCATTAAAAAATGATAGTCTTGTTGGAATGAAACCAAAGAAAACTATCCAAAAGATTTTTGTTTGCTATTATCAAATTATAATTTGTTTAGATTATTTTCTTCTTATTAGCTAAAAAAATTTTTTTATTCATTTTAAGATATAATTTCGCTTTTATAAAATATGGATTTGAACCAATATCATACGTGATAGAATATTCCTTTCCAAATGCTTCAATTGTCATCGACTGTTTTCAAATTATATGATGAAACTTTTATTATTTAAAAAACAGCTGTTGTCAACTGTTATAATTGGCAAACGAAGACACTGATTTCTTTAAGCAATCATAATCTATTTAAATTAGGAATAATTTAAATATAAGTGAATCTCTTATATCCCTTTGAACAGAATTTCTAAATTACCCTAGTAAATATGGTTTAAATGGGATTTAAACTACTATTTTGGTTATATTCTGTACTATGCAAAATATTCGTTGAATTACAAATTTATATTTTAAATAAATCAATACTGGAATTATAAATCTTACACTGGTCTTTAAACATTTTGATATAAACTGTTCAAAGCGATATTTTTTATCATTATTGTCACCGCCAATGACCATGGAATGACGCGGACGAAACCCGTGTTTTTGATCTGTAATTGTGAATATATCTGTGAATAATTATTAAACAACTTATCAGGTGTCGATAGATAGCGAACAGTCTGAAATTTTCGATACACTATTTAATATCCTTTTTGTGGATCGAATTTTGTGAATTTGTGGATCAGTTAGAGAAAATTTTCAATTTTCTCAGCATAAATGATATTTTTAAGTATACATATTTATATGTTAAATATATAATATTAACTGCATATCAAAATATACATAGGCGTTGATTTATATAATTTTTTGTTGCAATTTATAAATAAGTAAATGTAAGTAAGTAATGAATTCTTGTAAGTTAAACAAAATTTAATTTTGTTTTGATTCAATGAATATGTTAAAAAAATATGATCTTACAAATTAGGGAAATAAAACGTAGAATTATAAATGTAAAAAAAGAACAAACTTCTTTTTATAAATTAATATATATTACCATTCACTGCTTTTAATACTATAATATTTAGCCATCTCTTGGGTTACTATTGCTTTGGTTGCGAGTTTTCTTTTACTTGAGAAGTTTTTAATAAAAAAAAGGAACTTTTTCAACTATTTAACATGCATTCAATCCTCGATCAAATAAAAAGAAAGCTTATTCCATTCATTACTCATCATAGAACAATTTTATAAAGCCAAGCTCTTACCAGATTTTCATAAGCAATTTGTCGTTTCGTTTATACTTTTTAAATGTATATATTACATTTTTCTCTAATTAAAAAAATATATTTTTAAAAAATAATAATAATAAACAAAGTATTTTTTTAATATATAAAGCTCTAGAATTGTTCATTCATCTTTCACATAGATGTTTTTAAATTAAACTTAAACATGAATGTACGGTTTATTTTGTATGATTTCTTCCTCAATTAATGTAGTGTTTTTCTTGTGAATTTATTCGTTATTTTCTGCACATTACTCGCCTCTGTTTATGTGTTAAAAGAGTGCCAATTGACCCTGCAACGTCTTACCGTGAGACATTTGAAGCAGGTCATGCTAAAATAATGCCACAGCATAAGTGAAAAGTCACGCTCTTGAAGGTTTTTATTCTCTACCGAATTAATCATATTATGCATGCATATACTTATAGCGTAAACATAAAAACACATAAAAAGCAAAGAGTATTTAAAAATAAAACAAAAGCAATTAACCATTCACGTAACGAAAAAATAAATTCGTCAGATTTTTGCGCACAAATTTTAACGTTTTTTTCCGTCTGAAGCACCCTTACACTTAAAGCAGGGGTAGGGAGTTGTTCAGTTTATTCATGACGGTATTAAAAATCAACACCATCCTTTGGTAGCCCTACCCTTTTGTTTTATTATGCGCGGTTAGTTTCAGGGGAGTGCCGAATGAAAAATATTTTTACGGAAAAATTGATGTATATAAACGAAAATAACAATTTTCAATTTATAAAAGGTTAAAGAGCTTCCAAATTATTATTATTGCGTTACGCGTATTAGCAATATTTATATTTCATTTAAGTAGTATAAAAAACGTTTGAAAAAAATAAATAAAGCCTTCCAAAAGAGGGTTTCTTTAGTCATATAGAAGCTTATGTGCTTTTAAATCCTGTAGCGGAAAAGCGATATAAATATAATTTATACGCAATTGTTATATGTACTTAAACATATGTACAAATATACATAAAGCCTTATAAATAATTGTTTTGTGATTCTACATATTAAATTAATGTTTACTTGATAATTTATTTTATTATAGTCAAAACCTTACAACTTCTTGGTACAGAATTCTTAGTTGTTTTAAATAAAGCAGCAAAAACAATATTATTGATTATTTTAATGCATTGTATTTTTTATGCACAAATGATTTGTGGATATAAAAAACAATACTTTTGTGTTTAATAAACACTTTATTTCTTGCGTATTTTTTTCTAATTCACCCGTAAAAACCTATAAAATATTATTAATGGGTAATAAAACTGAACGAATTATTAACTAACAGCTAACTGATCTATTTGTAGACCATGTATGTTAAATTAATATTTATTAACAGCAAGCTTAACCCAACCCAAATTATATTTTAAATAATTTAAAAGCAAGATTAAGTAATTTTAAATATTTTTAGATTACAACATTTACATAACTATTTTTATAGTATAAAATAATAGTATAATATTCTGGGTGAATTTTATTAGGTAAAAAAATAGTAAATAAATAGTAATATAAAAAAAATCAATTCAAGGCTCTCTAATGTAAAAAATTACATTTATTTATAATAACTACATATATATTTCATCATTTATTAGTATCAATTATAAAATTGACTAAATGTATTATATTGATTTTTTAAAAACCGGAATCATGTATACAATAGAAACTGGAAAAATAAAAATATGCATAGCATACAAACACATTTCTGTTTAATTTATTGGTAAATGTGCATTTTAGAAAGCGTACTTTCCCATTGATTTATTTAGTATCATCCAAGAATGTGTTAAGCCCCGTACGTGGACAGAATTTCGGCGAATTTAATTAACAGTTTTATTTCGACCTCGGGAAAACTTGAGAATATCGAAGCAAAAAGGGTCTAACGAGTTCTTGTAAGTTTTTCGCATTACTCGCACGCAATTGCCTCTTCGGAAACGCCTTTGCTTCTCGACGAATAAATTAAATAATTTATTTAATTCTCTAAGTTTTTCAGGAAAAACATCGCAAAAGATTCTCGTATAAAATTTTAGATAAGCATTCCGTAGAAGTAAAGTTTCATTTTTTAACGATTCAACACAACAAACTCTACCCTTACAAGTATATTCATTTATCGTTTTTTTAAACCCTCTTTTAGCAGATTAATGTGGTAATAAAAAATAAAATACGTCGACAACTTCAATAATGAATTTCTGCGCAAATCGGAACCTTTATTATTTTCGCCCACGCTGGTCGGAAGCATGTAATAAACCAAGCTGACCCTTGTGAGTTGTAGATGTGTAAGGTCAAAAGTCAAGAGATTCTTTGATGCGACTAAGATAAAGCATGCGAATTTTAAAAATAATACTCCCAAAAAGCTCTACTCATACATATGCACTAGTATATTCCTACTTCTGCGCTAAGCCTAAAGCGAATCGAAAATACTTCGACTCTCGTGGGGTTAAAGGCGAGATGAGTGATAAACTGATAAGAATTCGTATAAGATGTATTATTGTATAAAGTTTAATTATTTTTGCAATTTTTATTTTCCATCAATTATATTCAAAGGTTCCATCTTTATGAAGGTTTATTTATTCTAACTCTATTTATACATACGTTTTTGTATTTATATTAAGCTTTGAATCGGAGCTTGATAAAAGGGAGTCTTAAAAATAAAGTAGGCGTCTGATAACATCATCGCCACATATGGTTGGGCGTTGTTGTGGGTAGAGACAACCTCTTTTCTGTTTACTAATTCAAGTTTATTCTTTTGAAGTACTGTCCTAATAGTTCATAATTAACAGCTGTGTTATTTAACTAGATTCCATGAGCTCGTAATTGAAAATCCTATTTATATCTACTTAATCACAAAGCATTACCATTTTCAGTGAACTGCGGCTTTACAAACGCTTAATTGAAAATGTTTTTCTCATGTCATTTTGTTATCGATTACTCATTATTCATTTTCATTTAGCAATCAATAAAAATCTCGTAGTTTTCACATAAAAACATTACGATAATTTGTTAATTCATATCCTCATTGATCAACCATAGTATGGCTTTAACCATAGAAAAATCCATAATTTAATATTTTTAAATAACCAGTAAGGCAAACTTTAGTTGTACTATATCTATTGTACACATTACATACATTTTGGCTGTAACTGTTACGTTAAAAATATTAAAAAAAATCCTATTTGCTAGCTAGGACAAAATTTATTATTTTTTTTTTAATAATACGTATTTTTAAAAACGAACGTGTAATATAACACATGTTCATAAATTTTATGTATGTAGACACTTGTGCAGCATACTAATTTAAAATACAGAAAATGTTTTATTATGTGTATGTGCCATTGCTCCGATTTTTGACACCCAACGCGCGCGGAGTTTATGTTTTATAAAAAATCATTTTTAAATACATTTTTGCTATTTTTTATAAAATTTATTGTTCGTTAAACGCTTATTATAATAATGTATTTTCTTACTGATTCAAGATACCATTTACAAGTTGTTAATTGATTTCAGTAACAGATTACTAAACTTGGAAGGATTAGGAATTAATATATTAAACACCCACGCAAGTACTACGCTATTGCGAATAATGTCTAGCTCTGTCGCTTCCTTTTTTACTAACCTATCTTACAATATCCATCGTATAAGTATGCTTTTAAAATTTACTACTCGCGCTTCACGAAAATCTAGGGTTTCACTCTTGGGAGTTCGGAGTTCCGCACAAAGTTTAGCAATATATAAGGCGTCTTTTGAAAAATCTTAACATTTTACGTCAAAAATATTGTCAGATAAGCAAAGAGCAACAAAGGTTGTTTAAAAAATAAGCTTCCGTATTTCACTTTTAAAAGCAGTATATAAAAAAATTGAATTTTAAAAAACATGCATTTTTCATGTTGTTTAATAAAAAAGTCTTGTCGCTAAATTAAAAAATATCTCTTTCTTAAATTATATAGTTTTACGCAGAATTTATGATAATCGTTAAAGAAAAAATTAAAAATATATATAAGGCCAAAGCAAATATATATAAGGCCGATTAAAAAATCTAAAGTTTTTTGCCATTTAAATACTTCCGATGTATATTTTTAAACATCTGGCACAGACCCACCCTATTTTATGCACCGGTTGTAGATATTAAAAAATATTCAGAGAAATTTTATTTTTAGCGAAAAATTCTCTAGAAATTTGCTAATTTATCCAATTGGCATTTTTCTTGATAGCTTTTCGAGGAGAAATACTAGTTATGAGTATTCTTTACATTTAGATTAGACAACGGACGTTGTCTAACCTAAAATACATTTTAGATACATTAGTAAAAATTGTGTACATTGCGATAGCTCCACTACTTAAAATTATAGGTGAAGATATTGGTAGTAGATTTTCTAAATATTACATATTTTTAACTATTCGAATATCGAATACTAAATGATAAAATATGTTCTTAAAGTTATGTAGAATCGAAAAATAATTTGAATAATGAATACAGATCTTTAAGCACAAAATTCTATGTTATAAAAAAATTAATAAAAAATACACAGACTATTTATTTTAATTTTAATAAAAAATAGCATTGCAAGCTTTTGAATCAGTACACAATTTAATTTTAATAAAAAATACTTTAACTAGATATACTCAAAAAGTATTACTATACTGAATTTCTTTAGACATATTTAAAATAAAAAGTTTTTCGTAATACTTAAAAAATAATAAAAAAAATACGTCATTGAGAAAGATTACAGCTGTACATTGTTAACTCGGAATTATAAGTATTTTCTGGAATTTCGGCAATTACAAAGTGTATTTTTTTCATTATCAGTTTTTCGGTTATAAGTTGTTATTGTCATGGATTTTATGAATAAGATAGGACAAATTATTTTACAATAAAGGCAAAATTTGGCTGTATATAATGTAGCCCTATATCGAAAAATGATATCTTTCGTTGTTGTAATACATAAAAAAATAATATAAAACTGAATTAGTCGATTTTTTTTGGTATTTATATAATTTTTTTTTTAATATTTTACTACAAATATGAACTAATACTCATATGGTAATAGTTACAGGCAAATATATTAGGTATATGATTATATGAATATTTGTATTTGAGTCTCGAATTGGTAGTAAACATAATATCTATCCTGTTTTACACATTGAAATTAAATGGCTGTCGCATGGAAAGTTTCTTGTCAGCTTGTTTAAATTACGAGAAGAACATGTCCAATAAAAAGTTTTATTAGCTGAACGTTTTAGATGAGTGAAATTGCTTATTTGCTAGATTTATTCACAAACTTAAATTATGTTTCTCTCTTCTTTCACGGCAAAAATTTCAATATTATGTTAAATATAAATTAAATATTATGTTAAGAATTTCAATATTATACTTCAATATTATGTTAAATTACGATCCATATTACGAATTTTTAATAGAGGACCTTAGCTGTTGAGAAGAAAATATATACATTTATATTTTTAAAGATATACATATATATCTTTAAATATCTTTAAATAAAATAAATTATATAACTGCACTGGGTTCTTAATTATTCTAATATGATTAAAACATTTAAAATATTTTGCTGCTTTATAAAAATTTTTTATATCGAACTGACTTAAAAAAAATAAGAAAGACTTTTAGTTTGACGTGAAATAAAAATATACAAAATTATCTAAAAGTAGTAAATATACACTTGGGAACTGGTGACATTTATGTATATAGTTAATTATAAATTAATATGTGTATTGTAATTTCAAATCAATAGATGCCACTTTGCAACTATTGATTTAAAAATTTACATCTGCTGCCGTGGCTTGAACTCGCGGTCTCTGTGCTTACGGTCTAGAACTTACGGACTACGCTATTCCGACTTCATTTTAAACATTTTTCACTTACTTGTGTAAAAATTACTTTTTTCTTTACAAAGCAATATAGTAAAAAATATATTTAACTCTCGACTGCAGAAAATATTTGTTCAAAATTAAATCAAATTCGGAAAGAATAGTAAAGCAAATGCCTAATACAATATTTTGTATTTTTGATTAAAATATTACCAGCCTGAGCTACTGTATTAAAAAAAATATTTCATGTGACAAGTTTTAAATTGGGACTATGCAGAAAAATGTAGCATATGCTTAAATATCTATATATTATACTAAATATTATTTTACTATATATTATGACATTATTTTTATTTATTAAACCTTCCTAATAATAATTCATAAAATATATTCACCTCGCAAGAATCTTTCTGCCCATTAGCGTAACCAGCGCATAAGAATGATTCTAATATGACTTTTGTGTGTCCTGCCGTATGGAACATTTCCTGACACACGTTATTCTCCATAATCGGAACCTTAAAAAATAAAAAATAAATTAACATGTACATTTACTTTTATATTCAATTGAACATTACCTTAACTTCCTGCAAAACTGACGGAACACCTCCTCCATACTTCAACCTTCCCCATCCAGTCACAGATGCCATTCTTCCGGTAAAATCAGCTTCATCGGTCGGCATACAAATCGGAACTATGAAAAAACACACATTTAAAACAACCAAAATTTGAATGTGAAAGTTTTTAACGAGCCATAAGCAAATCGCGACGCGTTAACTTGTGACTAATCCGCCCATTGTCGATTTTCGTCACGGACCATATAGAAGAATGGATTAACTGATCAAGAACTCTCCGCTGCTTTCGTTTCGTTCATTTTCAACCTAATGCTTATTGAGGCTACCGAATCAATGGAAAGTTTTCGATTTCGATCCTGACCTATGTGCGTATCGAAGTGGACTGGACTCTCCAACTCCAACAAAGCGAGATCGTTCTCGAACGTGGATGCATTGTATTGTCTGTGAACTATGACCCTCCTGACGTTCTTGGTGATTGATCTCTTAACTTCGGCTTCTGTGGATATGTCATATTTTCCAAACACAGCCACTAATGACGCTAAAAATCTATAAAAACAAAACCATCATTAATAAACTCACAATCAATGATATTGTATTGCTTACCAAATATATTTTGGTATTAGAATATTTAAATCGATATCAAATACATACCCAGGCTGACAATGAGCAGCCGTTGTAACGTATCTACTGGTGATGAGTACTCCTCCGCATTTATTTTTCGTAAAGAGTCCCAACCACGTGGATTCTCTTACTAATACTTGCCACGGCCATTCGCCGAAAGTTGCGCCTTTTCCACCGACAATTCTTCCAGATTTTACCATTGGCCTGACACCGCACACTAAAAATATATAAGATTAGCAAATAATCACTGAAATCTGTATTTGATTGCTGCATTAGTCGTATGCTTAAACGAAGCTTTAACTGAAAAAATAATGGAGGTATTCCTAGACTCAAAGAGATCAAAAAGGCTATTTATTAAAATTATTAATTTGTTATAAAATATGTAATTGCATTTTTTAGCATATTTCCTGATCAATAGTTTACTGTACAATATATAGCTCCTTTTAATTAAGGACTGAATATTATCAGATTTAAAGCAGTGTGGAGTTTCTATGCGATCTTTTTGTTAAATGATTAATCTCGGCTAATTTATTTTTTGCTTTTATTTTTACCAGATTTTCCGGATCTTAAAAAGCGGCTATGTGTAAAAAAAACTATTAGAAATAAAATTAAGTACAAAATAATCATATTTTCAGCGCATATTTGCACTCAGTATTAGAAAATACTCTAAAAATAGATAAATAAAAAATTAAGCATTTTCAATGATGTGTTTCTCTAATAATATTTTTTCAAATTTTTATTTATTAATCAATTCATAGAAAATGTTCTAAATAATTCATAAAATAAATTGAAACTTATAAGGTTCATAGCTCATAGCTAATAATTTGCACTTAGGATTAGAAAACACTAAAAAATATTAATAAATAATGGAGCATTTTTGAAGGCGTGTTTCTCTAACAATATATTCTTCTTATTTTTTTTTATTTATCTATTCATGAGAAATTCTCTAGAAAGAGACTGATTAATTCGTACAGCAAAGTGAAATAATATTAAATTCTATAACTAGCTATTAAATATATCTATAGATTAAATTTTATATAATTAAATTGTATATTATGAAAAAAATCAATGTGTATGATATTAAATTCATATAAAATATTTTTAGCTCGCCTTTTAAAAAAAAAATAAAATATAATTTAATATAACTCGAAGGAACTGGAAATATATTTTAGACACATAAAAAAGCTCTTAAAAAGTTATCGTTTCCAATATTAAAGTAATAAATATTTTATGACTAGCTGAAAATATTAAATGAACTTTTTTAATGTTAATAATAAATTGTAGTGACTTACTTTATAATATACAAAAATAAAAGTAAGATCAGATTTTAAATATTAAAATAAGGAAATTTTTAGGTAAAATATTACATTAAAAAAAACTGTTTAATAAACATCATACTAAATTACATTTTTATTTTAATACAATAAAATAATAACCGCAGTCTAATAATATAGATGTTATTAAATATATAAAATGCTGAGTTTTATTAAATATTCCAAAATTTTATAAATTAAAATTCTCTATTTTTCATAATAAAATAAGTTTCATAGCTAATTAAAAATGTATACATACATATGTATATGAAATATATTTTTGGGAACGACTAATCATACAAGTAATTTCTTAATATTTTCATAATAAAATAAGGAATGTGCGTTACTAGCTTTTAAAAGTCCGTTTTAGAAAAACGTATTTTAAAAATGATTTAAAAAAAAAATACATCAATAGTTTAACTGCATAAATGCAATTGATGTTTGTGAAAATATAGTAAATAAAGCATGCCCTCATTTTGTAAAGACAAAAAATCAGTGACTCTCCTTAGAAAGTTAAAAAGTAACAATCTAGCATACAAGACTATTTGTTCCTCAAAAATATAAATAATATAAAATTTTTACCATCACTTAAGTACGACTTATGCATTATTAATTATATATTATTACAATATCTGTGATGGCCATCAGGCGTTTCGGTGGTGAATGAATCTTCTTCTTCAAAAACCTGTGCATCTGTTACTACAGTTGTAATTGTAGGGGGAACTGTAGTTTTTGGTCTAGTAGGACGTGGTTTTTTTGTAGTCGATGGAGCCTGAGAATAAAAATTTTATTAAATAATGTCATATAATAGTTTGAGAAAAATATTAATACAATACCCTAGTTGGCTTTTTAGTGGAGGCTACAGTCGTTACGGTGGTGGTTGTGGTCGGTTTTGGTGTCGTTGTCCTCGCTGGCTTCTTCGTGGTGGTCGCTCTTTTGGTGGTCGTCGATAAGGGTCTCCTGGTGGTTCTTGGTCTCTTTGTCGTCGAGCTGGGCTTTTGAGTTTGAGGTTTTTCTTCTTCAATCTGTGCCGCTCCCGGCTTTACTTTATTGTTCTGTTGTATGACGGTGCCATTTGGAACTTTATCCAAGATTACTATATCATGTAGTTCTTGAAAAGTTCCTTGTAAGCTTCCGACGATCTTATTCACAAACAGACTCATCTTTTTATTAAGATCCTCGTCTTCTTGGAGGAATGCGGGCGTTGTGAATTCGACCTCCTGCAACACCAAATCATCCACGCCTACCGAAACGCTATTGTTGTAAAACGTCGGATTAGCTCCGGTAGCGTTCAAATTCGGATTCCTCACAGGTGGGAAATTGATCAAATTATCTGGAGACGAAAAATATTGATCATTGATATGAGTCGGCCCATATGAAACTGTGGTTGCCGCACTGTTCCATGATGGTTTTTGCGTAGATGGTTTTCTATTTGGTTTTTTATTTGGTATGATAGACACGGACGGTCTTGAAGGACTAGACGTATAAAGACTGGAAGATGTAGATGAACTTCCAGAATTAGGCTTAGGAGATATGAGCACTGTTGGCGCTGGTTTTTCTGTTGTCGGTTTGCCATTACTCGCTAAATGTATCATGTTATTGGATGTGATTATGTTATTTATAGTGACTTGATGTATTGGTTTTTTGTAGGGCTGCAATGGTATTTCTACATAGTTCTCTTGGTTGTTTTGTGGCGGTGCTTCAGTCGGTTGCTTTTCTGGATATTTTCCCGGATTTGCTGTGTGTGAATATTCATCGCTGTTAACAGGATCTAAAGAGCTTAGAACAATCACTGTTGGCGTAACACTAGAGAATGTATCATATCCGCCTGATGATACGTCATAACTTGGTCCTACTACATTATGTACGTTAGCGATTGGGCGCTTAGTGGGCGTCGGACTGAATACGTAGCTTGTCGAAGGAGGGTTTTTATTCGGTGTTTTATCAGAGTTAGATCCCCAATAATCATCGTACGAAAGGGTCGGTATGTTATTATCGTTGTCGATAGAAGAAGGAGTGCTTATTTGAGTAGTGCCTTTGATAATCGCGGGTCTCTTCGTATAAGTTGCACCGAATCTATTCGGATATTTATTAGTGGAGCCGCTATAACCGGGTCGCTTTGTAACGGTCGAACTGTATAAATAACTAGTCGAAGGTTGGTGATAAGTTGTGTATTCATTAGCCACAGTTGTGATGTAGTGTCCGCCAGTGGGCCGATTGACACTTTCACCGTCTATTGTTATCGTGTATCCGTTCGGCGATGTGGTATAATGTTGAATTTCTATCGTCGTCAATTTGCTTTCTGGGCCGCCGTCTTGTACGCTGGGTACAGTCGAGGGATGGGTGTCGTTCAGCATGTTCATTATAGACTCAATGGAGCCGATCGGCGTATTCTTTTCGGTCGTGTCTTTGATCTGCTGATGAGGCTTAGTCACGGTCGGAATCAACACGTATTTGTCTTGATTGTTTTGTGGCACTTTTCCCGGCTTGGGTCTGAATATAGGTTTTTGATACGTGTAACTTGGCTTTGGCGTTGTCATTGTCTTGTAATCTGTAGTCACAATCGAAGGTTTGGTCTGTACGCTTCCATATGATGAAAAGTCACTCGGTCTTAAAATATCCGGATTTAAAGATCCGTTCTTGTCTATTAGAACAGTATCGGCTTCCTCATGTGATATGGTACTATGACTGAAGAATCCGCCTTCAGAATTTGAATTCGACATCAAAGACGCTATGTTGGAAGCTTCAGGAGCGCCTTGTAAAAGTGAACTAGCGATTTGTGCCACGCCGTTCGATTCAATATCATCAAATTTCTCCGTCGATGATGTCACGTGATTACTAGCATTAGTTTTATCCTTCGGTCGTCCCGTCGTTCTAACATAATATATATTAGAATTATCATGGATGCCATTTGACAACTGTGGATGTTTCATGGCGCTCGGGGTTAAATCTGTATCATCGCCCGACGAAGGGATTTTCGTATTTTTATCGTCTAACAGCATCACAACCCCCGATTCTATAGATTCTTTAATAACTCCAGGAATCCCTGATATTCTACAGCAAGCCCCGAAAAGAAAGCCATCCATACAAGCGCCTACAACTTCCCCGTTTCTTTGACTACATTCGTGATTAAACATACATATCGAAGGTCCCCTATTCTGAGAGATTGGACTTATTCTTGTGGACGATCTCGTCGGTGTGCAGAACCTTGGCGTGATGCGATAGCCTCCGAACATCTTCCGTGATTCTGCAAAAAAAATATATACAATTAAACACTGACCTGCATACAGAGGTAATTTTATTTCATGACACATCATACCGTGAAACAATTCACATTTTGTCTCAAATTAGAAAGTAAAATGAATCATTTTACCGGAAGAAAGACCCGGATTTAGTTATTGTGAAATCATGTCACGGAAGATGTTTTTGTGAATCATATCCTAAAAGTGTATGTATTATATTTAACATATGAGAGGCTTACGTTTAAAAGCACCACTCTCTACCGCGTTTCAAGCTGTTTATTATTTATTGTATTTATTTTAATAATAACTAAGCTTTTAAGATTTAAAAATGGCAAATAAAAATATGCATTTTTTGTGCGAATTCTAGCGGTTCTTAATATTTTATTGAGTAAAAAATATTTTAAACGCAATCATTTAAATGTGTAGTTAAAATCCAGAAAATAAACAAAAAAAGGACTAACTCTTTTGTACACTTAGTATATGGTACCAGGTGTACCTGAGAGCATAACGCTGTTAAGGTCGCACTGATGTATTAAAAATGTATACGATGAACAAGACTACATAGTGGACTACTAATTAATTTACGACTCAATAAAGCACATGTATGTATATGCATATATAATAGATTATATATCATAACGTGTTTGAGTACGACTGCACGGAAGCGTACAAAGACAAAGTAAATTATGTAAATATAAAGTATGAACATATTTTTCTTTCATCATGCTAAAATTCGTTTTGTGCTATGAACATAAAATTAATCTAATATTAATAATTTAGTTCAATATTAAATTTATTTATTTACGACAAAGGCCTGTCAATTTTAATAAAATAACAATTCAATCACAAGTATATTATTGTGTGGCATGTTCATGAAGAATGAAAGAATTTTATATTCAAATATGTAACTATTTTACATGTATCTACTTGTAAAATAAAGTAATATTAAAATAATATTATTTATTAAAATGTAGAGACATTACATAAAAATATCATAGTTATAAAACAATAAAAATAATTAAATACTTTCTCTATATATTGACATTTTTTTCACAACAACTTCCCATTAATTTTTAATGAACATATTTACCTCCATATACACTGTGTATAAATACATACATATGTATGTTTTTATAATTTAATACGACGTACTGTAAGATAATGTAAATACATCTCCAGGGACCTTTTAAAAATGTAATATACTGAATTTTTTAATTATCTCTATGTTTTATTATAAAATACAGTCTTAAAATGATATTAAACAATCTCACAATTGAATAAACAGTGTATTTAAAACGTTATTTGTTTACATATTTTGAAAACAATGTATTTGTACGTTTTTCGTACCAAACTTGTACACATGTACATAATTAAATTAGTGGTTTTACAATTTAACTAATATCGAATCCGCTTAAAAGTAAACGAATATATGTAAACGTGTTCTATATTTTTATTTTTATATAATGTAATTTGTTCGAATTTTAAAGGTTATTGATCTAAACTTAAATTAAAGCATAAGAATTTTATCTACTGTTAATATTAACATATTAAGGGGCCCAAGAATATATTTATAAAAAAGTAAAAACCGACCTCAAATAATGAACTACAGTTGTTTGAGATGTACCTATATACTGATGTATTTCAGATATAAGTTTCTTTAGCCCTTTTTTTATATATATAATACATAAAATAAAAGGGGCGGAACATTGCCTTCAAATGCACCTACTTTCTAGGTAGGACTTTCACAATAAACATTATTATTTAATGGAACAGATTGTAGTTTTTTGACGCGGCTCCGTTTGTGTTAAAATTTACTTACTTTATTGCTTTTTGAACGTTTTAAAAATATTAGGCATGAGAGAAAATATTAAATGAATGTAACTTAGTAGCAGTAAATTTAAGTATTCGATCTGAATTTTCAGAAGAAAGAAATAAATAAATAACAAAAAAGCAACAACAGCACCAGTTGAATTAGATAAACTTAACGTTTTTATAGATTGTAATATCGGTAATTTGACAACAGCAAAATAAATAAATAGTTCAGTCTCGAATCTATCCTGAATTTCAGTAAAATCAAATCATTTTCACTAGTAGATATGTATTTTTACCAATAAAAATATAAATTATCTGGCTGGTGCTAGTACAGTTATATGATTTCAACTTTTCTATATGTATTAATATATATATTTACATACTTATCAATGTTTATTTACATCCGATGTATAAATGTTACGGTGAATGTCTATTTTTTGGTAAAGTTATATTTTCACTAGTAAAGTCCATATACATTTTCACCAATAGCCATATATTTTTACTAGCGAATATATAATTAAACTGATATGCTACTCTTAAATGTCTATGAAACGCAATTTGACTGTTGTGAAACGTGCATTTGCTGTTCAAACCCAAACCTAACCTAATAAAAGTTCTTTCAAGTACCTAATAAAAGTTCTTTCAACATACTTTCAAATCTAAAATACAAACTAAGCTAACTCATCTCTCAGGGGAAAATAAGAGCAAGAATTAGTACAGACAGACATTTCATTTCACATATTGCTCCACAGTTTGTCTGCATTTCGATATTACACTATGATTTAAAAATATGATAGATATCCTTACCGATATTACTATATATATAAGAGGGCTTATCAAAGTATTTCAAACTGAATTTTGGTCAATAGGAGTGCGCAAAAACAATTATCACTTCTCAGAAGGCAAAAATTCACGTCAAAAGCAATAAAATCGTGTCGGCGCCGGCGCAGTGGGAACGCTCGGTAACGAGCGTTCCCACTGCGACGGCCTTTTAATAGTCCTTTTAATGTATACATGTACATATAAGCTTTTTAATAAAAATTCTATTTAGTTTTGCTTTATGAATGAAAAATGAACAAAGTCACTAATAACTTTTACTCGCTAACGTCAATTTTAATCGTTAACCAGCACGATTGACAAGTTGATTATTTGGTAAAAGATTAAGTTCCTCTAATACTGGTTTGATTATCTTAAATAGTATTTTTTTGTTATATTTTTAGATTAACTGGTAAGATACTTATTGGTCTGTAGAAATCAATATTCTCTGATTTTTTATATTAGTTTAAGTAAAATTATTAGAGCAATCTTCCATTGGGTAAGGAATTGAACTAATTACTAAGTTGAATAGGATGGTTAATACTGAGTAATTTATTTTCACGAAAGAATCATTGTAATAATAATAAAGTGTTGAATCGCAAATATTATTTATAAATGCAAAAAGACCAGTACGATAGACGAGTGGTATAGGTCGCTGATTATTAATCTAAAAGACCTGGGTTCGAATCCTATATTAAACTTTAATTCTTCAATTTTTATCGTGTCTGGGAGGATACCATTGAAAAGCGATTATTTTCCGCCCTTAAAATAATAAAATCTTATTCAAGAGCTTCCATAAACGCTGACTTATTAGAAGCAATTATTTTTTAAGATCTAATTCAGATTAAATTACGGATGGATAAGATTAAATTTAGATTTAGTGTTTAATTAAAGAGTTACCTTTCGATTTAGTCAACCTGGCAAAGTAAAAGCACTGAAACCAGATTTTTCGCTTGCGAGTATGATCATTAATTTTTATATTCTTCCTAATTTTAATTTTGTGTTTTATATAAGCAATTTTTTTTACGTATATTATGTATATTTTTTACTAAATTTTTTTGTACTTACTTTTTTATATACATCGCTATAATAAGTCAATTAAGTTGAATTTGGTAGACATGTTCTTTTTTTGCTTTATGATTTTTTACTTTATATTTTGAAAATTATTGACATTGTTTTTATTCTTATCAATTATATTTAGGTAAAAAATAAGTAGGAGTCGATAAAATTAAAAACAACTCCACAGCTCTGCGTTAAGCATTGATAGGATTAAATATTGTTTCTTCTCGAGAATTTCTCGAGAAATTTTATAAATCATTATTTATTATATAAAATTATTTTTTTACGAATATTCTCAAAAGATTTACAACCACTGCCCTTTTTATCACGCTTCATAAGTAAAGGTTCGTGCCTAATATTCATACATCTTGGAAGGTCTGTGAAGGACAATTTTTTTAATACAAGAACTCGCCTTGTTTTTGCTTAAGTAATAAAAGAAGTCACTCAGATAAGAGAACTTTCCGAAGGTGTTCGTGCTAGATGTTTGAAAATATGCATACTTTCTCGGAAGATCGAAAATATTTGTATGACCAAAAACTTTTTTTGCGATTTTCTATTATATTACACTAACCCGCCGACGGCTTTATCTTTGCTTTGGTAAACCCACTCAGATAAGATAAATATGCATGGAAATCGGCACAAACAAAAATATTTAGAACTATTTTTCTTTTTCGATAATACAAAAAGGTTTTTTGTATTGTTTTTGTAAAGAAGCAAGACCCGTTATTTACAATTGTCTCACGATTATTTTTGACAGCCGAAGGGGTTAAATTTTTGTTACATAAATTAGAAGATTTGAATTCTGAGCTAAGCTCAAAATCTCAACGGGCAATTAATGAGAAATTATATTATCGAAAAAACCAGACATTGATGTCATTAATTAAATATTCGCAAAATCCAAAATCTTTCACCAGTCAAAAAAAGAGTGACTTCTTTAATTATTCTTCAAAAGCAGAAATGGGGAAATAAATTATTCGCAGATTATTTAATGGCTCTACGAATTCTAAGGACCCTTACCACTCCATTAATCATTAGAATTCATTGAAGAAATTAAAAATTCTCATAAGCACAACTGGAAAAAGAAATTTTTCCGGCCTTATAGAGAGTAATGTAAGAAAACCAGCATCTTACAGATTAATGAAGAAAGAATTCAAAATATTTGAATCGACGAGCAAGAGAACAAATAATTTACAGTGCCTATTTTTCTGTCAATTAAACCAACATCAACACATAACAATAGGAATTTTTCCACGGCAGAAATTGGTTTAACATTAAAAATAACAAGGATATTTGGATCTAATTTAGATGAAAAAAAATCATCGACAAATCAGAATGCTTAGGATGAAGTATTTCAATTTACTTATAAAAAATACTACTTCCAATGCCTCTAATGATAGTGTTGTTTTGCATTGAATATGATACGAAAAAATAAAAAGGAACAAAGTAAGTTCTAAAATATGTTCTTATCTGTGTTAATTTATAATTTCACCTTCCTTTTTTTCCGCTAATCTGATACGCCACTGATAATCATAGGCGGCACATGACAATAGCCGTGAATCGCGAATTACGCCCTATTAACCATAGCCGCGAGTGCGCGAAAATGTCGGCCGAAAATTGGGCATTTGCATTTTTCCCATAGATCGAGGCTAAGGCACGCCGCCGGGGCGAGTGACCCAGTCTCACAAGTGTTACAAACTTTCATCCGCATAACACTTATGTTGTGGCCGTGTGGCGTAAAAACTCCGGTGCACGTTCGCGCGAATTACCTCCGCTGTCATAATGTGTTATGATCTTGCTGCGGGCGATCGTGCCATACCGAACGAAAATTAATTAATTAATTAATTAATTAATTGAGGCAGGCGTGGTGCTGTTTGATTTAATTATATAACTCGATATGTCAAATTAGTAATATTATTTTCTCGTGACAACAGCCCACTCACAACCAGTGGCGACTCATCATTAAAATACTTATGTAAATCATTAAGAAAACTATGTATATAATATTGATTAGAATTTAATAAAAAGTTGAGAAATGAAAAATGAAAATTATATTTACTTAATATAAATAGTTCATAATGTATAAATAATTTCATTTTTAAAATCACTATAGTTACATTTAAAAAATGTAAGATGAAAAATATATTAAGAGCTTAAGTTGTAAATTGTATTTATTGTGTTATAGACACGTATGTAGATTTAATTGAACATTCTAGTTCCTCGATGTTTTTCATTTCTCTATAAATGTAAATTCTCATTTTCATTTTTGCTATAGAAAAAAAAATGTGTAATATATAGTATGTAATTATAATAGCACAGTATATTATTGTAGCTATCTTTCTATCTTAATGTTATTGATGTACAGATGATGATTTGTTATAATCGAGAGTCGATCTACTTCGATTGATTACAGATCGAAGAGTTACGATAAAATTTTGGTCCCTGTATTTATACCCGAATCATAGAATTTTGTTTAAACAGCTGTTATTACTTTAATATTTTATAAACACAAAAATCCTCCTTGGTTTAATCAAAACAATTTTATAGCGTAGCACCCCATACAATTTTGCAATCTGTTGATTTCCAAGCGAAGCGGTTTCATCTTATCTGATTATTAATATAGTTCTTACACAACTAACCCAAAGTATATTCCAATTAAAGTAGATGATAAAAAAAAACATTCAAATACTTTCGACCTCTAGCTTTCCAGGGCGCATGCATTTTTTCAAACATCTGGCACGGATCTACCATTTCTTATGCGGTGCAATAAAAAATTCAGCTGTTGTAAAACATTTTCAGTAATTTTACAAAATTAATTTGTAATAAAAAATGAAAATTCATGAGAAATCAGCATGTTTTTGAAAAAAAAATTTTGAATAAGAATCACTAGATTTAATACTTAAGATAACGATTATATTTTTGCTTGTTAAAATAAAATAAATTATAATGCACAGATGTACGAGTTTTATAAAACAGTGCTCCAATATGTGTTTTGATTTATTTTTTTAAATATACAATTATCTTATCTCTCATTTTTCTCTCTATATACATTATATATGTATATACACGAAAAGTAAGCCTCTCCTTTGTCTTCAGGTTTTATGCGGCTTTCTCAATTATAGTATATTGTATATTTACCCGCAAAGATTTAACATTGTGTCATGATTCTAAACGTTCTATTACTATATTTTTTTACCTTGATGAAATACAATATTTTCAATGTTTATATCTGTTTTACATAAAATCGAAAATAGAACACAATAGTGATCATGGTGATGTTTGCTATAATGTATAGTTCAGTGCAATGATTATTTGAATAGTAACATATATAATCAATTCAATAACGATTTTTATAAAATTTTATTCTCATTATTTGTCTTCGATATTTTTTTTAAATCATAGTTTAATTAAATCTAAGTAACTATAACACATGATAATATTTTCAATAGGAGGTTTTTTACAACTTTTCCTGTACCCCAACACAGATAGCATACAGAAAAACGTAAATATAACAAATTGTACATTCACGTAATTAAGGAAATAGTTTATACTAGACACTTAAATTTAATTGTATATCAATTGCACCCGTAAATAATATTATGTTAAATAAAGAAACTGTTGAGTTTTTTTATGATACATGACCTTAAAAACAGAAAATACTAAAAGTCAAATATAGTTTTTTTTAAATTAATAAATTTATAGAAGAATATTATAATCATATTTAATTAATTCTGTTGTATACTAGCTAGGTATTTGCCTTTTTATTTCAAGTCGCTTTTTTCCAATTCGCTTAACTTTTACTATTTTAATAAATCAATAACAAGGACAGTTGTTCAAATTACCTTGAGATATGAATGCTTCGTTCATTGTCAATTATATGTTGCTATTTTTACCATCTTTCTATTATACTTAATTCGTTACATAAATTATCTACAACTTCTTTAACATTATCACATATACAAAAAATAATGTGTCATTTGCAAACAGATGTATTTTACATATTTATATATTATTAATTATATGATTAATATATATTATAAACTACTATGGTCCTAATTTGGACCATTGTGGTAGAGCATGAGATGTTATTTTTTCTATTCTATTAATATATTTTTAATAAACAAAATGTTGATTGATTGAGATTTGAGGATAATGTATAATAGATCCTTAATTATTAGACAAATTTATTTTTCACTTAATATTTTACCAAAAATATATGTGTACATATTGTATAAATTATCTATTTGTTTAATTATTTTTTTATTATTAAACAAAGAGAGAACTTTATTGCTCATTATTTTTCACAGTTGATTTGACCAATTAACTTTATTATTAATAAATCTAGTATACACACTGTAATACATAAAAAAATGACTTTAATAATTCAATACCCGAAATATCATCCAAAGTAGCCTTTTCTTGACATTTTCTATTCAAAGTGGGCGATGTAGCTAAATATATACAAAAAATATTATTATGCGGAAGCTTAGATAATAATTATATTTACTATTTCATATAAATATATTAAATATATCTAGCATATCTGTAATTGAGATGAAATACAATTTAAATATGAATTTACTTCTTTCATTTTAACGTACATTTATCATATATGTATATATATTTTTTTACCTACCTTTTGAGAAAGGCAAATATATATTTTGTAAGTGACTTGTTTGTAGTCATTGAAAATGATTTTTTTATTTTGAAAGACAGATTTTATGTTTGCTCGAGTCATTCTTAACGAGCTTATATTTTTTCTGATTTATGTAGATATATTTTATTTGTATCATATATGTATACATAATAAAGTCAGAAGTATAAGTTCGCTAAAAATGATTTAAGTAATTCACTTTCAATGACTACAAACAAGTTACTTTCACTGTTACTATATCATTTTTTAATATTAAACGCAATTATTTTCATTAAAACATATTTTTATATGTTATAAAATAAACTAGAATAATTTTAAATACATTTTGATAAAAATTAATATGTTAATATTTTTTTAATACAAATGCTTTTATTGCCATTGTTATATTAAATTAATGAGAACGCCTGTTCGATTTCCATTGTGTTTTATTATAATTTATTGTGTATGTAAACTTTTTGTAATTTATTAGACAATTTGTATACGCAAACAACGGTAATTGGCTTTGTGACAAAAAGTATTACATTATATTTCATAATAAATTTATAATGGCTATATTGCGGCTACTATCAAATTGCTATTTTTTACGTCTACAAATAAATTTATGTACATTTAAGAAGCAAAAACATGATAAATAAATAGTAGCGATGCTTTAATATTTTTTTATGTTAAAGTATAATTTATTAATAAAAAATAATGTATATAAAGTCTCACTACATTTATTTACTGCTTTAGTGTTAATATTTAATTATCAAAATAGCAACAAGCTATTGTTATTATATATAAATTATTTTAAAATAAAATCTAGACTGTTTGAGAAATTTTCAAAATAAAAATAATATACCAAACGTACAAAAGGATATAATTTCGTGAATAATACGTTTTAAGGATTATAAATGTATGCACATCAAAGGCGCTTCATGATTATATACGCACACCCTTTTCTGTAATGGCTCAGATAATTGATATCATTACATCATTCTAAGCATTAGATAATTTAACAAAACCTCCGCTTTATGAAATTTATAACCCTTTATAAAATTGATAGTCATATATTATATCTTTTTCTTTTTATATTTACCATCAGATTTTAAATAAAAACATATTATTTTAAAACACAAATGTGTAGTTTATAAATAGCATCAAAGAAAATATAAATAGTATGATTGGTCAAATAAAAACAAATAATTTTTTGTATTACATTTACAGTTTATACTTAATAATAAAAACTCAATGTACGTATTAAAACTATTATATTATAGTTAGGTCACTCTATTCGATATTTTCCTTTATTTAATCTCTTGAATAGAATATGAAATCGTCATAAGCTTCTATTTTTATATTTATTGTAAATTTTCTATTGCAACGTTTCAAATGCGTTACAACTAAGTAAACACAATAAACAACTATTGAAAAATTATTGAGACATTAAACATTTTATTGTAACTTATAATCAACATAAGTTACTATTCAGCTTGATTTTAGATGTATTTTAATGATACTCATCTGTGAAATTATGAAAATCTAATCTGTAATGATATGTCAAAATTATAATTATACAAAAAAATAATTTCGATCTTCCAGTCACGATAATAATTTAAAAACAAGAGTCCATATAAGATTCTAACCCTGGCGTTTTAGGTATTAGTCTCCGACTTATTGCTGATTTTATCAAATGTATGATAAAAATTTTAGTTTATTAAATCAGTAAAACAATGATCCAAATTTTGGTCCTATATTTTACAGAAAATAATATTACATATCTCAATTTATTTCTAATTGCTATAAACTAAGTTTAGGCCCTATTTTTTTTATTTATATTTATTTATAAAAAAAATATTATATATCTCAATTTACTTCTAATTGTGGTAGTTAAAATAATACATATAGATGCCTCTAAGTATAAATTGTCTGACTATATTGAGGACAGAAAGCTGTGCATTTTACTTCAATTTTATTAAAATAAAAAATACCTTATTGTCTTATATTACGTTGAATTATTTTTAGTTATTTTTCAGTACTGCCTTCAGTAACAATAAAGTAATTTTTATGTTTAAAAACGTTTTAGTTTTAGCTATGCGAGACATTGCTTGGTTTTAATTCATTTTTACGAAAATCATCTGTGAGATTAGTTAAATCTAGAAAACCTGATCTGTATTGATATATCGAAATTATATGCATATAACAATTATTAATTCGGATCTCCAAAATAGGATTAAATTAAAAAACCACTATGGTTCATGTAGGATTCAAACCCAGGTCTTTCGTGTGTTAATCTCCGATTTAAACCACTGGTCTGTTGTGTTGGCTTTATTATATACATAATATAATTAAAATTTTAGTAAATTAATATGTAATATACGGAATAGCGTAATCCGTAATGTCTCAGAATAGTAAATCTGAGGTTGTGGGTTCGAGCCCCGGAAGCAGCACTCAAATTTTTATTTATAAAAGCATAAATCTGCCCGGCTGCAGAGACATATATTGGTTATAAATTATATTACACATAATAATTTAAATATATATGTCACCGATTCTCAAACTGTTGAGTAATATTTACTTGTAGGTATTCATTATTTCTAATTGCCTTACTCAGTTGATAAAGATTTTCCCCGTCGTAATGAATCAAGCTTATGCCTGTCAGATTACAACGAAAGATTAAATAAAAATAAAAAACGTTAAAAAACATAAGTGGAATTTTTGGACAGAAAACTGTGTAGCTTACTCTAATTTATGAGAATAAAAAAATAGCCAGTTATTCAGTCATTTTTTAGTACTGCTTTCAATAACAATGAAGTTATTTTAGTGTAACATTTTTTTTATTTTAGAAAGAATTTTTAGTATCATATATGCAGAACCGCTCGATTTTAATGAATTTTTGTCTTGAAAGCTTAAAAAATTTAATCTGTGGCGATCAAACAAAATTCTAATTATATTTTTTTTATACTTCTAATCTTCCAGACACTTTAAACGTTGAAAAACACTAGGGTTTAATGTGAGATTTGAACTTAAGTCTTTCAGGTTAGTTATAAACTTGCACTACTGATAAATGGTGTTTTTTCACTATTTTTATGTAATAAACCATATATATGCTTTAATTAAGTATTACCTTTTGTGGTAGTATAAGTGTATGTATGTTTAATACATTGATAAGATATTAATTTTTTAACTTGTTTAATAGTTTATTTAACTATTAGTTAATTGTATATTACAAAAATTAAAAAAAACACATGTACATACATATATAATATTATAATTCAGGTTTTAATGTACGGAAGTGTTTCTTCATAATGTTAAGGAAACCAATAAAACGTCCATAGACGTTTTCTTATATTTTCCTACCCTTAAATTATCTCACTGATTTTATAGAAATAATATATTTATTTATGTTAAAAGAAATTTAATACAAAATTTGAACTTGCAACCGAATATGTTTACAGTATGAGAGAAGCAATTACATCGAAAACATTACACTCTTTGCCACCATGATAAGATTCATATCTACATTTATATGCTGGTTTCAGATCTTTAAGAATCTGTAATTATATATTAGCATTATATATTATAATATAATATATCTTAAGCTACAATTTGCATGTAATTTTACCTATAAATTAAAATTATGTCCTGTGTTAAGTCCTGACAAAAGATCACTTAAAAGGCCACTACAAATTTGAGTGTTAATTTTATGCACGACTGACCATTGTTTTTAATAAAAATGTCTAATGTATTCGTAAAATCAAAACAAATTATACAAAAATGATTATGACCATAATTCTTATATTATCTTTATTGATATTGAATGACACATTAGCAGCCTTTAAAACAAGTTTGCATTGACGCATATTTGAGTCTTCGGCCATTAAAGTGTTAAAAGTCATATTCATGTGAATAAAAATCATAAAAAATATGGGTTTATTACTTTTATTTTTAATAAAAAATATATTTTAAGTTAAACATAACTTAAGCATAAATCCCTTACTTTTTAAATGATATAAAAAAACGTACTGTAATTTGAAAATAATAAACTTGATCCCTAAAAGCTTGGATTTTCTTATATATTCTGCCATTTTTCTAATAAACCTAGTTTTTCAGATAATATATTTTCATATATAATAGTTCCAACATGCACGCATCGAATTGTAAAAAAAGAAAGTTCGCACAAACAATGGCACAAACCGTTAGCGCCGGCTGCAATCGGTCGCGAATTGGTGATACGAGTGCATCGCGCACGGGAATGGTTAATCGATTAACCGTTTCGAAGGCAAAGCAAAAAAATCGGTCTAGTGTGCGTCTGATAAGCCGCGTCCCTCAGGCCGCATGTGAGCCGTTCGCCGCGTCAATAATTGGGAGCAAGTAACGGTAGACGGGTTTTACGTCACTTACGGGCTGCTAACGCTATATCGTGTGGATCTATTATACTAATTCGGTTAAACCAGTATGTACGTGAAAAGTTTATTTATGCTCGGTTCAACTAGGGGATTCATTCAAGATTGTAATAGACACCTTTATGCGAATAATGCTCATCTTGAATATTGGTAAATATTTGAGAGTAAGCATCGTCGTGTTTAATATTGACGTGTATCGTCTAGAATTTGACACTCTAATCTGAATATTCGAATCGCCCGTTTTTCATATATTTTTTATGTGAATATTTTTCCAATTATTTTTTTTTAATTTGTAATATTTTGATTTAATAATAATATAATTTTTAATAAAATACAGTTGTGTATTATGTATTATAAAAGCGCAGGCAGTATTTTTTTTTATTAAATTTACCTCTGCGTTATCTACAGGCCAATAGTGACATTTTTTGTTTTGCGGAATTTATTTTCTTATCTATATGTTATTAATTGCCGAAATTCCATAAGTTACTCATATTTTTAACTTAATGTTGTGCAGATGTATACTTTCTTAATTGCTGGTATTGAAATATTAAATCTTTTTTTATTCAATACAATAAATAAAGCTATAAAGTAATTTATTATGGTAATAAGTTTTTAGCATACCTAGTTGTATTATTTTTGACAGCAGGAACAATTAAAGTTGAACCTTGTATTGATTTAAACTTAAAACATTAAATATATTATTTTCTAAATTAATATTCTTGATACTTTTTATGTTTTCTTTTTAAGGGAACCTGTACCCATTATTAAACTGTATTTTTATTTCTTTAAAACGAATATTTTGAAACTATATTTAGAATCAATATCAGATTAATCAGCTGTATACATATGCAGAAATGTATTGCAAATGAGCTATGAGCTATGATCTATATTAAT